>NW_026111597.1:412500-467105 GCF_024679095.1 Eriocheir sinensis
GCCCTCCATCACTGTGCCGGAGGACTGGGGCATCAAACGCTTTATAAATGTTGCCCCCTACGCCACTTTTATGAGGTTTATTCAACGTTCACCAAAAATGGCACGCTACATAATTAAGTATAAATTTAAATGACTTTAAGTCGTTCAGAATTTTCTAATAATTTGTATACGATGGTCTACTATGCATCCTAAAGACAACTCGAGCGATGATAGGTTGATGTGTATTGATAAACAGACGCACAGGAGGGAGCTGGTAACTACGGGCCGGTTCGACACTCCAGCACGGAGTCATTGAAGCGCCCGAACCAAACTCTGTTCTCCACAATGATGCGTTATTTCTACTCAATACCAAATACTAATAATGAGATTTCCTGATGTGTGGTTTTCTAAAGTCTCCTTCCTTAATATCAACGCCAAACACTATATACTACAGGGAACTTTTACAGTATTTTGTGTTTGGTTGGGGAGCTTACAAACTTGTGTATTGGACTGTACTACTGGCCCTACGTGTTGCCGCTGCTGGGATGACTCAGGAGGTAAGTAGTTGAGCAGTATATATGAGCGCAGTGGCCGATGTACGTTTCTGGTGAACCCTGCAAAAAACGAGGTCCTGGAGCCCGGATGTTAAGGGGTTGTGACGCAAATCACGCCAACACCGTTTAGGAGACGGAGAGGAGCTATAGCCGTGGATGACAGGCCGCAATTTAACACGCCTCGCTACCTGCCTCTCCCTGTCCTGACCTTCACTGAGGCTTGGACCTTCTACCGAGCTAGCAAACCTTAATGTTCCCTCTTATGGCAGTAGCAGCAAAAGTGGAGTCAAACATTAATTTCGATACTTAATTTTTTTTCTTTATAATATCCTAGAAGTGTGAGGGGACAAGAATATAAGTAACAGTATGTTTCTTCTCGTTACCCTTCCCCCGCGGCACAGACTCCACCTCGGAGAATTAGAGGCGACCCTGGAACTGTTGCATAACACTTCATTTACATCAATTTTTAAAACATTTTTCTAAGTCTTCACGAAGTGTTACAGTTGGTCAAAATGTGCTGCCACGGCTACCCAGGGACGAGTAAATGGTATTGAACATTTGCCAAATCTTCCAATTCGTTCGTGCCATCCGTGTCGCAATACCACGGCTTCTTCAGGGAATTATATCAGTAATGGGAAAACTATTTGTACAGATGAAACTCCTACCTTGAAAATAGTGCATCTCTGCTTGAAAAAAAACTTGCTGATTACGAGAAAAAAAAGAAATTTTTGCTTATTTTGTAATATAAAACTAATAACTCATGTACACACACACACACACACACACACACACACACACACACACACACACACACACACACACACACACACACACACACAGCACTGGATGACTGACTGAGCATCGATTAGGAGCCAAATACGTGGTTGACTGAGATCTTATTAAATTAATGAGTTGCATCGAGACGAGCAATTTGTACACGACCGAGATCCTTCGCGCTAAGCAAGTCGTTTTTGGAGCTTCTATACATCAACTACTTCATGTAGGAGCTAATCGGATGAATCTTGAAAGCAATTTAATTCTTAAGATTATCATTACGCGGTGCATCATACAAATCAAAGTCACTCCAGGGTCGCCTACAGCAAGTTGCGGGAGAGGCGCCACTTGACCCATCCTGCTGGAGGCCCCAGAGCAAATACCACGGCCAAGAAGAGGAACCATTGAGCTTGAACACACAGATAACTGCCGCCAACAAAACAAATACCACGGCCAAGAAGAGGAACCATTGAGCTTCAACACACAGATAACTGCCGCCAACAAAACAAATACCACGGCCAAGAAGAGGAACCATTGAGCATCAACACACAGATAACTGCCGCCAACAAAACAAATACCACGGCCAAGAAGAGGAACCATTGAGCATCAACACACAGATAACTGCCGCCAACAAAACAAATACCACGGCCAAGAAGAGGAACCATTGAGCCTCAACACACAGATAACTGCCGCCAACAAAACAGGAATACCAGGCAAAAAAGGTGAACACATTGAGGCGCCAACCAAAAGGTGCAGAGAGGCCCCACCCTATCTCGCTAGAGGCCGAATGACCAGACGTCCCTGCAAAAGTAACTCTCGTTCACCTACCTGCAGCCACCTAAGAAAGTAAATTTTACACCATAACATGTATTATGAAATCGGACAGGCGATATTTACAGTTAGCAACGGTCATTTCATACGATAATTTTAGGAAAAGAAGAGGTATGAATACAATGCCCATCCCTGCCAGCGTGATGTATCTTACCGTTACTAATCAAGAAGATCATCATTTCCAGCAAGTCGTTAGAGTTGAGTGGTTATTTTAATAGCAAGATAGGTAAGAGGTAACAGATAAAACACGATAAAGCGCGGACACAAGCCCTCCCCCTTTCCTGCCGCTCCGTGGCCCGCGGCGCCCCATGGATGCACCTCAACCTCTTCCCTCTTGTCGAAAAATAAGAGGACTGAACCCGCCTCGAGAAGGACACCACCGCGCTTTGCCGCCAGGACCTGCATCCGATTACTGGGTCTATCAGATAGTCTGCTACCGCTACGATGACAGCATCGAAGGCTGAAGAGGGAATGTTCAAACCTTCACAGATCAGGATGCAGAAGCAATTTGGTTCGGTCTTATCAAAACCCTTGACGAGGAGACCGCCTTCTCCCTCGCTCGTTTGGCGAGGGAGAATCAGTTGGCCATCAACCCTTATGAGGAGGAGGGCAGGTCTCGGGACGTAGTTTTACGGTATCCCGGCACCAGTCCCTTGACCCCATCTTGGAGGACCCGTTCGTCAGCTTCCCACTGAGGTGTACGTACAAGGCAGGTCAATGTCACTCAGAGCCAATGCGGCAGGCGGAGGTGACGTTCCAGCTGGAGATTCCCTCCCATAGTCCTTTGACTTAGGCTTTTAAAGTACATTCTCCGTCAGGAGACTAACCCGGAGCCTCTGCGGTGCTTCAACTGCACTTATGTCGTCAGGTATACGGGTATATGCAGGTACTGTATATACCCATATGCCCATACGTGGCGTAAGGCCCTGGAAGGCTGGTGAAAACTGGGTGCCAGAAACCAAGCTCTGAAGAGGGACACCATGCTAAGTTCAAGGCCTGACCTGTCCGCCTGAGGAGATTACATCTATGGCTGCAAAATGGGCCTTTAGACACTTTGCTGCTCAGGGACCAAGCTTTCCCCCATGCGGCACCAGCAAAGGTTGGTCGAAGCAAGAGCCCGACCGCTCCCCCCGCCTCGCACTCAACATGAGCACCACCATCACCACCACAACCACCACCACGGTGTGCGTGTGTGTGTGTGTGTGTGTGTGTGTGTGTGTGTGTGTGTGTGTGTACGCGCCCGCACGGACGGACATTGTCGCAAAAGATTACCAAATCTACATCTAGCCTGGCTCAGGGCCGGCCCATGTGCTGTACGCGGCGGCCCATGAGCAGCCAGGCATGACAACATTCCCCCCTCGCCAGAACAGTATCCTTGGGGCGCGTCAGTCTGTGTTCTTGTCTCGGACGAATGGCTGCGGGTCAGGGGAGGCTGCTCAGTGACGCCACATACCAAACAACGCACACCAACCCAACTATGAGCGAATACACACTTACCTTTTTGTTGTTGTAGATGTCTCGAGCGAAGTGCCAGTGGTAGGCGTCTAGGGAGTAGGAAAGCTCCAAGGACGTCACCCACTCCTCGTCGTCCCCTTTGCCCTGCGTTAGGAGGCCGGTCACCTACAGAGAGTGGAAGAACAGACTCAGTGGCAGCCATGGTCAAACTGAACAAGGATACATTTCGATGCGACACTGAAAAAGGGAAAGGAAAAATGAACGAAAGTGAAACTCTGTCCTACCTGAAACATTTCAAGACAGCAGTATATGACGATCAGAGAAACTGCTAAAAATATTGCTTCATTAAAGTTGCGTAAATTTTCAGCGGTCTTTGAACAATATAATATTCCTAAAAGTCATTTAACGTCGTGTGGTTTTAAACAATTTAGAAAAGTTAGAGTTGCTAAAATTTTGGGGGTATTCGAGTTTGAGGATACTTATGGCTATCAGTTTAGATAATATGCAGCCACAAGCAAGCAACATTTCTCTGCCCAGCGACAAAGCCAGCGCAGAAAGAGCTAACACTGCAGGCGTCAGAACTAGAAAGCAGCAAGCGTATCTGAGAAACATTAGTAAATTTTGAAGCCCGATCTTTTTTTTTTTCCCAACACAAACAATTGGAAGCGGACGCCCAACCCCTCGTCGAGTGGCTTCTGGTGTTCGCGGCCGCCGAGTGGGAAGCGAGACAAGCGTGTACACGAGGCAAGCTTTCTGCTGACTCATAGCAGCACCATGTAATCCTTGACCACGGTTAACAGAGACGACGCTTTTTTTTTCCCCTTTACGGCAGGTGACTCGGCAAGGTTACAGTTTCTCCTCAAAAACGTGACCACCTGGACGCCGCGAAAGAGGCAACTGCTACCCACAAACGTTCTAGACGAGGCAATAAATCAAAAAGCTTAACCCACCTGGGCCGACATTTATTATTGCAGTTTCTATATCTCAGTGGATAAGTGACGCCATTCAGGTATACAAGCGTGCGCATTAAATATTTCGGCCCGGTTCGTTTATTATACCTGGAAATTTGAATAAAGAACAATGACAGCCTTTCATGATACACTTTAATAGACCTGCACCCAACTAAGTTTACGATACCTGCTATAGATGCAATAATGTACTACGCTATTGATACTGTGAACGAAAACAAGAATGGTAATAGAGATAAAATATAATGACAGCCTTTCATGATACAGTTTAATAGACCTGCACCCAACTAAAATTAAATTTACGATACCTGCTATAGATGCAATAATGTAAAACGCTATTGATACTGTGAACGAAAACAAGAATGGTAATAGAGATAAAAAATAAAAAATATCTAACTGCGGCACATCAGATTGTAGGACACTAGTGCACACGCGGCAGGATATGGATTTGCTCTCAACCCGGTAGCAGCGGGGATCATGTTTCTTAATGGTCCCTCTAAGCGAGAAAAATGAGAAAAATCATCACTCACACAAATCATTTCATAATATATATCAAAGCATTTGTGATCAGTTTACGTATCATCTATTTTTAGGGGTTTATATCATGGCACAAATTTGGCCCGTCGCTGCTACCGGGTCAAGGGTCAATCTACTAATTCTTACCTTGGCCGGCACACCGAGATCCACGAGGACCCACTCGCCGGCGGCCCTCCTGCCGGCACACCACGCCCGGCCATTGGGCTGGTGCAGGCGGGCGTACTTGACCTGGCAGCCCGCGTCCCACGTCGCCGGGTAGAGCGACGAGGCGGAGATCTGCCAGTCCAGGACATCGCCAGTAGTGAGGCCGAGCGGCGAGGAGCAGCCTGCCGCCAAGGGGAAGAGAAGGTCACACAAAGAAACACAAAGGAAGAACAAACAACAGCAGACCTGCTGGTCCTTACGAGGCTGTTTGTGACAAGCTACACTAACTATCTAATCAAAGGTGGAAGATGAAAGGACAGCACTCACGGGGGAGAGTCACGTGTAGGAAGGGGGTATGCAAGGATAGAGAAAAAGAGCATCCTGCCCGCCCAAGGGAAGAAAAGGTTAAGGGTGGCCGGCAGGCGTGGGAAGATATGGAGCACGAAGATGAAGAGTGGGAACTTGTGAAGGAGCAGCCTGCCGCCGAGGGGAAGGGAGGGATGATGGGGGCCGGGGGCCGGCAAGCAGAGGAAGGACTATTAATGGGAAAGAAATTTAAGTGTTTGAAAACGTTCTGGATTGTTTATGTTGTATTTGTAGGTATAGGAAGAAATGCAGAAAAGGAAGAAAGATTGTATTTTGAAAACTTGCTGGGTTGTCTATGTTATCTAGTGGACATTGCTTTATGACTTGTTAGAAATAAGAATGAGTGGTTTGCTTAAAACAATAGTGAATTAGGACAGTTAGTATTACAGTTAGTTAGAGAATTAGTAGAGTTAGTATTGCAGTTAGTTAGAGAATTAGTAGAGTTAGTATTGCAGTTAGTTAGTGAATTAGTAGAGTTAGTATTGCAGTTAGTCAGTGAATTAGTACAGTTAGTATTGCAGTTAGTTAGTGAATTAGTAGAGTTAGTATTGCAGTTAGTTAGTGAATTAGTAGAGTTAGTATTGCAGTTAGTTAGTGAATTAGTAGAGTTAGTATTGCAGTGTTAGTGCATTAGTAGAGTTAGTATTGCAGTTAGTTAGTAAATTAGTAGAGTTAGTATTGCAGTTAGTTAGTGAATTAGTAGAGTTAGTATTGCAGTTAGTTAGTGAATTAGTAGAGTTAGTATTGCAGTTAGTTAGTGAATTAGTAGAGTTAGTATTGCAGTTAGTTAGTGAATTAGTAGAGTTAGTATTGCAGTTAGTTAGTGAGTTAGTACAGTTAGTATTGCAGTCAGTTAGTGAATTAGTAGAGTTAGTATTGCAGTTAGTTAGTGAATTAGTAGAGTTAGTATTGCAGTTAGTTAGTGAATTAGTAGAGTTAGTATTGCAGTTAGTTAGTGAATTAGTACAGTTAGTATTGCAGTTAGTTAGTGAATTAGTACAGTTAGTATTGCAGTCAGTTAGTATTGCAGTTAGTTAGTGAATTAGTAGAGTTAGTATTGCAGTTAGTTAGTGAATTAGTAGAGTTAGTATTGCAGTTAGTTAGTGAATTAGTAGAGTTAGTATTGCAGTTAGTTAGTGAATTAGTAGAGTTAGTATTGCAGTTAGTTAATTAGTATGCAGTTAGTGAACTAGTACAGTTATAATTAGTATTGCTCCACAGTTACCACCATAATCACAATGTTCCTGCCTTTGCTACTGTTTCCACTGCTGATTTTAATGTTACTGCTACAGCTACTACCTACTACACCCAAAATTATCATTATTATTTAACAATACAACAGAAAGGAGTTGCATTTCACAACTCACAGCTTTGCTTCGTCATTAAGAAAACGCAGCAATTAACATACAACACAATTTCACCAACTTCCTCCCGATGGATCATCAAGCTTAATAGATTAAAACCCCAACCCAAGGCTCTTGACACCCGCAAGCAACACCTCGTCAGGCAGATCCAACGCGGACCCAATCAACTCTCAACATGCTCAAAACAGTTCACAAAGCGGCAAGGGAGATAAATGAGTTAATATTACAATGGGCGCCTGCTCTCTTATCTCCCCGTTTCTGTCTACCTGTTTGTTTGCTTATGAATCTGTTTTCCGTCTTTATATGTCTCTGTTGGTCCGTCTGTTATCTCATCTGAGTGTCGGAATGTTTTTTCATCTGTCCGTTTGTTTGTTTTTCACGTGTTTGTGCATCTGACCGTTTGTTTGTTCGTTTGGCCGTTTTTTACTTCATCTACGGCTCTCTCTCTCTCTCTCTCTCTCTCTCTCTCTCTCTCTCTCTCTCTCTCTCTCTCTCTCTCTCTCTCTCTCTCTCTCTCTCTCTCTCTCTCTCTCTCTCTCTCTCTCTCTCTCTCAAGTCACAATATTGTATCTCGCACGCTTATCACCATCGTTAACTTCGTACAAACACATTCCGCAGTTTTCGTTTTAGCCGCAGGACACTTCTGCACAAATTTCAACATCTTCCCATTGGCAGGCCACTCTTGCCGCTGTCGAGCTTTTTATTCAGCACAAGTCCACACACGGCCCAGCTTAGTACACGTAAACCAACATAAAGAGGTTTAGAGTGACGTTAATATTCATATACTGACAGAGTCTGAGAGTTGTTTGTCCGTCTTTTTTTTTTTTTTTTACTTAAGAATATTTGGCACGTTAACGCAGCCATACTGAAGCATATTTTAAGACCTTGCCAATTGGATGTGGACGCGATTAATTTTAGTAAAGCTTATTTACAATAAACATGCATGTAAGCTTGCAATATATTACGTTAGTCGTGTTTGACTTTCTTTTATACAGATGGATGTAAACAGTGCTTGGAGTAAATATATCAGTGATGGATACACAGTGGCTTCCAACAGCTGAAACAGGTTAGTTATGTCTTGAGAATAAAATATTTCTAAAGGTATTTTCAATGCAAAATGCAATACTGTAAAATATATCAAATGCTCTATTTTCAAAATCGACACAGAAGAAAACGCAACTTGTGAAATTAATACGATGGTGTCTTTTACGGATGAGCTGATTCGTTTCAAAATGTAGGAAAACACAAATATAAACTTTCAGAAAAAAACATCATCATGAACTTACAAACACACACACACACACACACACACACACACACACACACACACACACACACACACACACACACACACACACACACACCTATTTATGAGATTCAGAAGATAAGGTTAGTTTTATGGTTTCCGCACCAGCAAGGGGAGGGAGGTGGTTTTCCTTAGACGCGCAACTTTGGGCAGAGCTCCGTTTTATCCCAACAGCAATGAAAACTGCACGCATCTCTCCAAGACCACTGATGACTGGGCTTTTAGTCTGTAATGTCTATCACGTATTTTTATCGACCATTCCTTCTGTGAAGTTATATAACTGTTCGCCTTGACACGAATCCAAGTATCTTTTAATATTTGTCTTTACAGTAATTAATTTTCCGGTTTCTGAACACGACACCGCAGATAAGTCAAAGAGTGTGCGTGCGTTAAACGCCTCCTCAAAAGACATAATAATTCCTTTCGCCTGTGTGTGCGTGGGTAGAATTAGCAACACCAAAGGCGACGGGGAAAAAAATTACGAGTCTGCAAGTACTGCGATGTTTACTTCCCCCACAACATCGACCACCTGCAAAATTTCATCACTATTTTTTTGCCACATTAGTTTGCGCTTTTGTGCCCTGCGCCACGCTTCTTCACCGAGGCGTTAAATGGTCGCGCAAAGTAACATGCAGGATCGAAACTCACTCCATGTTTACTTAATACCGACGGGCTTTTATGGACTGCATAATACAACAACCTATAGGGGCTTAATAAAGAAACGCTATATTTTTTTGTTTGTTTATGACAGTAAAGGCTTGCGTGCACCACAGCCTACGCGCTGTCTGCTGGGATGCTGAACGAGACACAAGAGGCGATAATGAGAGTATTAGCCAAAAGGAAAATGAGAGGAAGAAGGAGTTATGACCCTCTACCACGGGTACCTACTGAAGGTGGAGTGGAAGCCCTGAGGGACGCCGAGCTCCTTCAAGAGGGTGGAACGTAACTCACTGTGATGCATTGCAACAATTTACAAAGGTTATAAGAAACCCTTCCTAGGCTGCCCTAACCAGATAGCACGGTGGTCGGGTTGTAAACACTCCTCGTTAGTCACCATAACACATGGGGCGGTACTATAGCACCTCGACACACTCCGCATCCCAAACTCCACCACCACCACCGCCACTACCACAAACACCTCCGCCAACACCACTCTATCACACCTACCACACAGACCACCATTTCGACACCATCCCCACCACCATCACTGCTACACCATCCCTATCACAACACCTCCACCACCATCACTGCTACACCGTCCCTACCACAACACCTCCACCACCATCACTGCTACACCGTCCCTATCACAACACCTCCACCACCATCACTGCTACACCGTCCCTACCACAACACCCATCACTGCTACACCGTCCCTACCACAACACCTCCACCACCATCACTGCTACACCGTCCCTATCACAACACCTCCACCACCATCACTGCTACACCGTCCCTGACCACAAACATCAACACCATCATCACTACACCAACCCCTACCACAAGCACCTCCACCACCATCACTGCTACACCAACCCTGACCACAAACACAACACCACCATCACTCATTAACCCCTACCACAAGCACCTCAGCCAGCATCACAGACTTTCCCTGAGGAGTTCCAAGATATCCATTTATCGACCGGTCAGAATGTGAGGATGGACAGCTGGGTGGACTGAGCACCAATTGCCCGGGCCGGGATTCGAAACCAGGACCGAGGATTAGTAGTTATGCGTGCTAACCACTTCACAACGGAAGTATGGCTTTTCACTGTAGCTTACTAATAAATGGTAAACGGTGGAAGGCGTCCGAATAAGCTGCACGGCAGAGCTGCAACCAATCAGCAGAGTCCAAATGACCCAGTTTCCATTCCGCAACACCTGCCTTCAGTGCTGCCGGAAGATACAACGAAGGCAGACATATGCACCTACCGTCATCATGAATCCATGCTTATAAGATGAAAGTGTGACACAGCAGTAGCCGTTGCTTGCTGTTTCGACGCGTTCACATTGTTCACTAACCATGGATCCGTTAAGCCGCGGGGTCCTGCTCTCAGCTTGCCATGCTTAATTTACTTTACTGATAAAATGCAAGGTAACTGAAAGCAATATTCGCACATGATGGAGTATTTAGCGCAATGCAGTGAGGTTAGCCATCTTGGATATACTTTCGTCGACATCCTCCCGCAATGAATCGCAGCAGGGGACATATTTACCATTCCAGTGAGTGTTGCTGAGGGGTCTGTTGTGGGGTTCGTAGAAAAGAGAAATCTGGTCATTATAGTCGTATCAGAAACTGAGCTTTTTTGTCGAGTCCAGGTGTGTGATGTGATTGAGTGGACGCAGATATTATTGTTCCATAACTCAGGTGCGGCAGCCGGCCTTGTGGGGGAGCATCAGTAAACGGGACATACATTTTCAGTTGGGGTTCTTGCCGGGTTTCGGAGCCACTCTACCTCTCTTACCACCCATACCACTCTCCCTCCCCGCCCTCCTCTTGAGCACCCTTGCGGCTAGTTTTTGTTGCCGCTTCCCAAATATTTACATGACGTTCTTAATAGATTTATGCTCAAGCTACTTACCTGTTTGCTTGATTAGTCGGGAACACTGTACTAACGTGATATGAGCCTCATGCTTGACGACAGGTTGCCACTTCACCGGGAGATTTTTCATGCGATTTCATGCTTAATTAGGTAAGACTCCTCAATTTCGTCATCAGCAACAAGTTAAATCAGGAAAATTAGCGATCAGTGTTACAGGGAAACTAAAACAGGTACTCAAATTTGCCCTCCACGTAACCCTAAATTACCATGCTTCGACGCACTTCACACCAGTCAACACCAGTCCTAGCATTCTTCAATTACAGTACAGTAGTAGTGAGTAGCGGGCAGTGAGTAGCAGGCTTTTTTTCACATTTGTTTACTTTTTTTATGCCCTTGAACTGACTCCTCTGCTGTAAAAAAAAATGATAACAAACTGAATTCATTGTTGCTGTGGAGGAACATCATCTACTTACCGTCATCAGAGACTAAGCTTTTAATCCTCAGCGCCGAAGTATCGCGCAAATCAACACCAGTCCTTGCACTCCTCGTTTAAGATTGAAGAGACAAACTATTCCTTATATTACCTTTGACGATTCTTGTTTTCCTGGCTTCCTCATCTACTGTACTTCTAATCTTTAGCTCCGGAATATCGCGCACTCAACACCGGTCCTTTCACTACTCATACTCAAGATACAAAACAAACAAACTATTCTTTACGTTACCTTGGACGATACTTGTTTTTCCTAGCATCATTATCTATTGTATTTTCATTTCAATATAAGGGGAACACGAGCAGCCTGACGAAAAGCACCTCAACGCTCCTCTAATAGCCAAAGTATCCCTAAGTTTGTGCCATTAAACCGGCAAATCCTCCTTCGTCCTTGGGGAAACCTGTTCAGCAATTTACGACCTTTCCCTAAGTATACCACCACCACCACCACCACCAAACACCTACTATCCTCATCACGACTAGTCTCCACCACATAGATGTGGCTGTGTGTGTGTGTGTGTGTGTGTGTGTGTGTGTGTGTGTGTGTGTGTGTGTGTGTGTGCTTGGAGGCGCCCTGAGATGGTCGTTTTGCCACCTACCGATAATCCCTATTCCCACTTGCACTGCGGTCTCCTTACTTTTATTTGTTACTGTGGTTCCCTTTTCTTTTCTCTCTCTCTCTCTCTCTCTCTCTCTCTCTCTCTCTCTCTCTCTCTCTCTCTCTCTCTCTCTCTCTCTCTCTCTCTCTCTCTCTCTCTCTCTCTCTCTCTCTCTCTCTCTCTCTCTCTAGACAATTTGAATTTTCCTTTATTTTGTTAATTATTATTAAACAACATGAAGAAGCGTGTTGCTGCAGCCCTGTCACCCGCCATCCGACGCGTGAACTGCACTACTTAGCCGACTAGGCAAGATTACAGCAGAAAGAATTTGCTGGAGGCCAGTCGGTCTTCATGGACATAGCACCTCCTTTTATTACCTAACACCGATTTCCTCGATATACGGATATTTTTTATATCACATCGAAGCAACGATGGGAAACTCTGCATCTCGACAGAAATTCAACGTGTGGGTAACCCTGGAGCGAGGCTCCTCCCTGGTGGACTCCATCAAGCTCTCGTGCAAGGACTCCACCTGCTGCCTGAAGAGGAGGCGTACGGTCGCCTCCGTCAAGCTCCCCGTGGAAGGCTGGTCTTGCGTCGCAGGGATTCAAGGCTGCCACGCCGAGGGTGAGCTGCGTGTGCCCTTGGCGAAGCTGTGCAAGAAAGACGGCAACGCGGCAGTCAGGGTGCAATGTGCCTCGCTTAGGAAGCCTGTCTTCACCTCTTCCATGCCGCTGGCCTGGCTGCTGGACAACATCAGCGGCCTCCACTTCTCTCTCTTCTGTGACGACGGGCCCGTCTTCACCAGCCTCCGGTGCAACGGGAGGCGGTGTGGCGAGCCCGTCCGGGCGGTGAGCCCTGCACCGCGTGCGGCCACTGACGGAGTGGCCAGGACCGATGAGGCTGATGCATGGGCAGCCTTTGAAGTGACGACCCATGATGACTGGTCCGTGGAGGCTGATGTTTCATGGGCAGCCCCAGACTTGGTGACCTCCGCTGCTATGATCGAGGCTGATGCATGGGCAGCCTTTGAAGTGACAACCCATGATGACTGGTCCGTGGAGGCTGATGTTTCATGGGCAGCCCCAGACTTGGTGACCTCCGCTGCTATGGTCGAGGCTGATGCATGGGCAGCCTTTGAAGTGACAACCCATGATGACTGGTCCGTGGAGGCTGATGTTTCATGGGCAGCCCCAGACTTGATGACCTCCGCTGCTATGGTCGAGGCTGATGCATGGGCAGCCTTTGAAGTGACAACCCGTGATGACTGGTCCGTGGAGGCTGATGTTTCATGGGCAGCCCCAGACTTGGTGACCTCCGCTGCTATGGTCGAGGCTGATGATTCATGGGCAGCCTTTGAAGCAATGACCCGTGATGACTGGTCCGTGGAGGCTGATGATTCATGGGCAGCTCCAGACTTGGTGACTTCCGCTGCTATGGTCGAGGCTGATGATTCATGGGCAGCCTTTGAAGCAATGACCCGTGATGACTGGTCCGTGGAGGCTGATGATCCATGGGCATCCGCCGAATTGGTGACCGCCATCACCGATGAGGCTGATGATCCATGGGCACTCTTGGAAGTGACGACCCGTGATGACTCGTCTGATGAGGTTGATGATCCATGGGCACTTTGAAGTGACGACCCGTGATGACTCGTCTGATGAGGCTGATGATCCATGGGCATCCGCCGAATTGGTGGCCGCCATCACCGAAGAGGCTGATGATGCATGGGCAGCCTTCGAGATGATGACCAGTGATGACTGGTCCGTAGAGACTGATGCCTTCCTGGACGTCACGGCCATCTGTGCTGTCGTTGTGTAAATTGTCATGCTTCACTAAGCAGCCTGGTAACACACTCACCAGTGACCCCCGGCGCAGGCGCGAGCCACATCGTGAGCCACACTCCCGGGGAGCGAGACACCCTTCAGTGACCGTCGCTCTTATTACACCTTCAGGGGAGGAGCTCCAGCTGTATTTCTTATCTTATCAATGAAAACCTTTACAATAAAACTATTATCCTATTAATGAATTTACCTTACCTATTAATAATAGTGTGCCTATCACAGTGAAATTCACCACATGCACGACTGCCAAGCCTCTTCCATTCGACTACCATTCTATTAGCAAACCAATTCCTGCCTGCATGTTTAACAAATCTATATTGATCTAACGACCCTTGGCTAAGAGTGTTTGCCCTTTTACGAGCAGACCCTCATCAAAGGCCGTCACCCATCTATAAACTTTAATGAAGTCTACTCGCAACGTCCGCCTTTCCAAGGAATGCAAATTTAGACGTTAAGGGCAACCCTTTTTACGGCACGCGTTCCTTTACTCACCAGTTACGGTCATATTGTACATTACACCTTTTTAAATACATTGGAAAACAGTACAAGAAAACTACTACTACTACTACTACTACTGCTACTACTACTACTACTACTACTACTGCTACTACTACTACTACTGCTACTACTACTACTACTACTACTACTACTACTATTGCTACTACCTTTATTTATATATTTTTTTACATCTTGGCCTATGGTGCCGGTAGGCTTTCTTTGGGGGCCTGGTAGTCGGCTCGAGCCCACCGTGGCGCAGGCAAGTGTTTATAGTGACGCCATCTATTCGTGGCTCATGCTGCCTCCCGAGCTCATTCTTGATTTCCCTTTGACAGTTCCTGTAGACTCTTAGACCATAGCCACGGAAAAACTCAGCACAACGCCCATACTCCAAGTTCCAACTACGTGTTTCCAGACCTTATTCCTATGATATCAACTTTCCACGAACCACTTTACTTGATGATGAACACCTCTAAAAATTATCCATATATCTCATATTTACTGTAATAATGATCCAACAATCTGATGTCCACTGATAGTAATAATTTGACGCAAATGTGCAAAGCAAAAAAAGTAATTGGGTGTAAAGTACTATATGTGGAATTCAAAGAAGGTGAAAAACTATAAAACCTGCCGTTGAGTAGTAAATGAGAACTTTGTATTGAACGATGAAAGACTGAGTACAATATGGAGAGGCAAAGGCATACTTGAAATACTTCTACTATATACGATGATGATGATAATAGTAATAATAATAATAATAATAATAATAGAGCAAGTAGGTATTGGATGTCTTCTGGTCTCATTAGTAACAATCCAGGGGTGTAGTAGGCAGAAAGGCAACCAAAATTAAGAAATCGCAATGGACGGACACGGGATAAAGGGAACAGATATGGAGGGAAAGAGTACCTACGCGACACACAGGGAAATAACTAATGTATGAAGAACCCAAGGCATGTTATCCACGCATTGTGCATGAAATAAAAGTTAAGCACGGTTATTTTTTCTTACTTATCAAGATTTATTTGCGAATAGTTGCCATTCAAAAGAATTAAGAATATTTTATCTATTCCTTTATAGTTTAGCAACAGCCCTGTCACCCGCCCCCACCACAAGCAGTAGCGGCAACATGACCACCACCACCAACTATCACACAAAATACTTCCACCATCACTATCATCACTACCTCCATAAACCATTAAATTCCAATACCAATGACAATATTAATCTTACCACTATCAACACCACTGATATCAACAGGAATATCATTACCAATATTAGTACCAACAACAATACCATTACCAGCACTATATAGTACCACCTCCACCACCACCACCACCACAAACAACAACAACAACAACAACAACAACAACAACAACAACCATTAATACAACCACCACCCGCATCCCCAGCGCCGCCCGAGTCAGGTGTTAGTGGAGGCCGTGCGGCGAGACAGCAGGCAGCAGCGGGCGGGCCAGGCAGCCGCACCTCACCTGGCGGACTCGGGTTCTCCAAGGGCGCCTCCGTTGATATGATGGGCGGAAGGAAATCGTCGGCGTCGTCAGGCAGGAGCGGAGAGTCGCCCTGGACGCTGCTGGTATTGTAACTATACTCCTCCTGCCCCAAGACTTCCACGGCCGGCACCTCCTCTGGCGTGACGGGCGGAGACTCACCTTGGCTCTCCGCGGGGGGCCCGGCGGCGGCGGCCTGTGGTGGCGGCAGCAGCAAGAGAAGCAGCAGGAGCAGCCAGTACCCCTTGGACGCCACGCCCTGCACCACGGCAAGGGCTCGCCGCCATCTTGGCTCCTGCAACGGAAAGAATTATCTGTTAGATGCTTATAAGTGTTTATTTATTAGTGGTCTCCCAAAGTACCAAGTAGGTCTATAGAGATAAAATACCGGGAAAACAGAGAAGAATGCTTAGGGGGGGGGGATGAAAACCACCCATGTGCGTTTAAGTTAATATTACAACACAAAAGGTAACTCATCATTTTTACTGGGGAAAAGTTTACATATTATTATGCAGTTCGTGAACAAACTGCTCCGGTGTGCGGCCGACTTCAAAGAAACTCATTATTTCAGCGTTACTTGTAGGGCGAGCCAACCTCACCTCCCGACCGTGAAATTCCACCAAGCAGTAATTAACTGGGTCTCACCAGCACTTACGAAAACTTCATCATATTTAACCAATGAAGTTTCCAGTGCTGAGTCATGTAAGTTTATTCCATTCAAATTCCACTCTCTAGTTTTATCAATTCGTCCTTCCTTCCTTCAGACCCCTTTCCCCTCTCATCAACAGGTTACACAAGGTTCGCACTGAACTCTGACTCTTTTCTAAGTCTAACAATACATCTGCCATCGCCTTAGAGGTTCCAGTCCCTTGATCATTCGACGAGTAAGGAGGCAGGAGGCGGCCGTGGGTGATTCCTCCACTTATCTCGCCTATAATCCGCGGCACACCGAGAAGTATGACATTAAGCCACAACCTTACTGTCAGCTTAACCTTATCTACCTACCGAGGTCGACTTCCCTCAATGAAAGGTTGATTTTATTAAGCAGATCCCCGGGAGTTGCAACCTCCCGACTTAATCCATACCTCTTCACCGGTAAGAAAAAATATAAATAATCCTTAGAATTCCTTACTGACCGCCGAATCCAGTCGACACTTCCCGTAGAATTATTTACGTCTGGCGCCTACTAAAGGAAGGCTTCAAAAAGTTGGCGTTATTTTATTTGGCGTTTGGGATGAGGCGACCAAACATTTCTCAAGCTTTCAGCGGGGAGAGGAAAGGGCGGCGAGCTGTGACGGTGATGGTTACATAATTATATACTTTCCTGAACTTTCCCCGCAATCAAGGAATGAAGGAAAGCCACACGAGTTACGGTGAAAACATTTCTCGCAGTAATGTATTTATCGCATACCTTGGAGAAGGCTGTGTGTGAAGAAGCGTCCAAGAGCTACTGACAGTGAGTAGTTTCTCCGTAAATACTTAGTTTGAAACGCCTGGTCAACCGGGGGTTTAAAATTGTCACCTTCTTTTGAGATAGAGAGAGAGAGAGAGAGAGAGAGAGAGAGAGAGAGAGAGAGAGAGAGAGAGAGAGAGAGAGAGAGAGAGAGAGAGAGAGAGAGAGAGAGAGAGAGAGAGAGAGAGAGAGAGAGAGAAAGAGAGAGAGAGAGAGAGAGAGAGAGAGAGAGAGAGAGAGAGAGAGAGAGAGAGAGAGAGAGAGAGAGAGAGAGAGTGTGTGTGTGTGTGTGTGTGTGTGTGTGTGTGTGTGTGTGTGTGTGTGTGTGTGTGTGTGTGTGTGTGTGTGTGTGTGTGTGTGTGTGTGTGTGTGCGTGTGCGTGTGTGTGCGTGCGTGCTCTCTAAAGACAGATCCTCTCTTTATCCACACCACACTACATTCTCACAACATATACACCTTTTCCCAAAATTAAAATTTCAAAATGGCGCACATACACCAAGCCTCGGAGTCCCCGCCTGGGGGGGGGACCACAAATTCCCCCAGGGAGGACTCCCCTTCTGGCTGCCGACCTGAGAGGTGTCTTGATAACTCCTCGAACCTCTTTCTTCTCAATTTCTGCAACATTCGCGGTCTTCGCTCTAATTTTCATTCTGTGGAACATCATCTCTCCTCCTCTAAACCTCACCTTCTCTTCCTTACTGAAACACAGGTTTCTGAGGCTACTGACAGCAATCTCTACTCTGTTCCCTCCTACTATCTCTATCCTAAATTTCAATCCAAAGCTGGATGTTGCGCCTACGTGCGCAACGACATCACTTGCTCTCGTGCCCACGACCTTGACTCTTCTGAATTTTCCACCATCTGGTTAAGACTTCACTGTCATTCTATTACTAAATACATCTGTGCTGTTTATCTCTCACCTAACTCTACCAACTATGTAAAATTCTTTGACTATTTGAATTCTAAAGTGGAGCACATCTTGACCACTCTCCCTTCGCTGAAATCTCCATCCTAGGAGATTTCAATGTTCACCACCAGCTTTGGCTTTCATCCTCTTTCACTGACCATCCTGGTGAACAAGCCTACAACTTTGCTATCCTCAACGACCTAGAGCAGTTGGTCCAGCACCCTACACGTATTCCTGACCGTCTTGGAGATCGGCCCAACATTCTAGACCTCTTCCTTACCTCAAACCCTTCTGCTTATTCTGTCAAACTGTTCTCTCCGTTGGGCTCCTCCGATCACAATCTTATTTCTGCATCCTGTCCTATCGCTCCTGTACACCCTCTGGACCCACCGAAGAGGCGATGCTTCTGGCATTTTGCTTCAGCTCGGTGGGACGACCTGAGGATGTACTTTTCCGATTCCGTGGAATGATTATTGCTTCCAGGATAGAGACCCTCTGTGTGTGCTCAGCGCATCACAGAGGTGATTGTCTCTGGAATGGAGGCATACATTCCTCGTTCTTTCTCTACTCCTCACGCTAAAAGCCTTGGTTTAATCACGCTTGTTCTCGTGCTGTCAATGATAGAGAGGTAGCTCACAAAAGATACCAGAGCCTTCAAACTAATGCTAATTATGAACTTTACATTTCTGCCCGAAATCGTGCCAAATCTATTTTTCGACTAACCAAAAATTCTTTCATTAATAGAAAATGTCAAAACCTTGCTTTCTCTAACTCTTCCCGTGACTTCTGGCATCTAGCCAAAAACATCTCCTCCAACTTCACTTCTTCATCTTTCCCTCCTCAGTCCTGACGGCAACACTGCCGTCTCATCTATCTCTAAGGCTGAACTCTTCTCTCAAACTTTTCTAAAACTCCACTCTGGACGATTCTGGGCATATTCCTCCTACTCATCCCCCCTCTGACTCCTTTATGCCTGTTATAAAGATTCTTCAAAATGATGTTTTCTATGCCCTCTCTGGCCTCAATCCTCAGAAGGCTTATGGACCTGATGGAGTGCCTCCTATTGTCCTTAAAAACTGTGCCTCCGTGCTGTCACCCTGCCTGGTCAAACTCTTTCGCCTCTGCCTGTCAACATCTACCTTTCCTTCTTGCTGGAAGTATGCCTTCATACAGCCTGTACCTAAGAAGGGTGACCGCTCCAATCCCTCAAACTACCGTCCTATTGCTTTACTTTCTTGTCTATCTAAAGCTTTTGAATCAATCCTTAACCGGAAGATTCAAAAGCACCTTTCCACTTCTGACCTTCTATCTGATCGCCAGTATGGGTTCCGCAAGGGGCGTTCTACTGGTGATCTCCTAGCCTTCTTAACTGACTCTTGGTCATCCTCTCTTAGCCGTTTCGGTGAAACTTTTGCTATTGCGCTGGATATATCAAAAGCTTTTGATAGGGTCTGGCACAAATCTTTGCTTTCTAAACTACCCTCCTACGGTTTCTATCCTTCTCTCTGTACCTTTATCTTCAGTTTCCTTTCTGACCGTTCTATTTCTGCCGTGGTAGACGGTCACTGTTCTTCCCCTAAATCTATTAACAGTGGTGTCCCACAGGGTTCTGTCCTATCTCCCACTCTTTTTCTGTTGTTCATTGATGATCTTCTTTCCAAAACGAACTGTCCTATCCATTCCTACGCCGATGATTCCACTCTGCATTATTCAACTTCTTTTAATAGAAGACCCACCCTTCAGGAACTTAACGACTCAAGGCTGGAGGCTGCAGAACGCTTAGCCTCAGACCTTACTATTATTTCCGATTGGGGCAAGAAGAACCTGGTGTCCTTCAACGCCTCAAAAACACAGTTTCTCCACCTATCCACTCGACACAATCTTCCAAACAACTATCCCCTATTCTTTGACAACACCCAGCTATCACCTTCCTCAACACTAAACATCCTTAACTCAAAATCTCAACTGGAAACTTCATATCTCATCTCTTACTAAATCAGCTTCCTCGAGGCTGGGCGTTCTGTACCGTCTCCGCCAGTTCTTCTCCCCTGCACAGTTGCTGTCCATATACAGGGGCCATGTCCGCCCTCGTATGGAGTATGCATCTCATGTGTGGGGATGGCTCCACTCACACAGCTCTTCTGGACAGAGTGGAGGCAAAGGCTCTTCGTCTCATCAGCTCTCCTCCTCATACTGATAGTCTTCTACCTCTTAAATTCCGCCGCAATGTTGCCTCTCTTTCTATCTTCTATCGATATTTCCACGCTGACTGCTCTTCTGAGCTTGCTAACTGCATGCCTCCCCCCCTCCCGCGGCCCCGCTGCACTCGACTTTCTACTCATGCTCATCCCTATACTGTCCAAACCCCTTATGCAAGAGTTAACCAGCATCTTCACTCTTTCATCCCTCACGCTGGTAAACTCTGGAACAATCTTCCTTCATCTGTATTTCCTCCTGCCTACGACTTGAACTTTTTCAAGAGGAGGGTATCAGGACACCTCTCCTCCCGAAACTGACCTATCTTTCGGCCACCTCTTTGGATTCTTTTTAGGAGCAGCGAGTAGCGGGCTTTTTTTTATTAATGTTTACTTTTTTGTGCCCTTGAGCTGTCTCCTTTGCTGTAAAAAAAAAAAAAAAAAAAAAAAAATGTGTGCGGGCTTGTTAGAGCGTGTATGTGTGATTATCTGCATGACAACACCATTGCAACCACCAAGAGAAATTTCCTCCATACAAGACTGTCTCGGGAAAGGCCAGACACAGCAAAGGCTTGAAAACTCCATCTTCGAGCAAAAAATAATGAAGTGATGAACGAGGGAAAATTAACCAAATGTGACAAAAATAAACCGTCACTGCACAAAAAAGGTCACATCTGTACATTCCCTAATAATCCTGCCCCCCGTGGCGCCTCCTGCCGTCACGCACACGCAGAGGCCCTTCTCGACGACGACCGTAAATAAGACACCTGCCTGTAATTTCAGAAAGATCAGCCGCATTTCTTTTCTTTTTGGCGAGGCAAACACTATCATGTATTCAGATAAAAAGTGTGTTTCCGGATAACTTTGAGGGTACAGTGTGTGTGTGTGTGTGTGTGTGTGTGTGTGTGTGTGTGTGTGTGTGTGTGTGTGTGTGTGTGTGTGTGTGTGTGTGTGTGTGTGTGTGTGTGTGTGTGTGTGTGTGTGTGTGTGTGTGTGTGTGTGTTCTTTCATGTCTTTGTCTCTAGTTGTGTATCTGTCCGTTGCTCGTCTGTCTGTATGCCCAGATGCCTACCAGTCTGTCACTAACAACTTTCACCAATGAATAATACTTGAATACTGAGTTCCACGGATTTATCTTTGACAGACCTTTTTTCCAGCACACATTATCCTAGCACACCTGTCTTTATGAAAAAAAATGGGAAAGGTTTACATAACACTCCTTTCAGTCCCTTTGCCCTTCTGACCACCGCGATGGGACGGATGGAGCGGGGTGTGGGGGGCGGGGGCGCGGCGGGCGAGGTGGGAGCTTGGCGGGGCGCGGCGGGCAGGTAGGACCCCCCACAGAGTTGTTCATCGGTGGCGTCGCGGGAGAAGCTACTTTGCTGATCCGCTTTTATTTATGAAGAGTGAGGAGAGAGTCGCCGCCTTTCTCTCTAAGCCGACCGGCCGCGCTGAGTGGCTGTGTCGAAACAATCCTCAACGTCTTCATTATCAGATGTGATGAGGAAAGCACACACACACACACACACACACACACACACACACACACACACACACACACACACACACACAAAGGAAGTTTTATTGTGTGTGTGAGTGTGTTTGTGTGCGTGGTACGTACTAATTAACTTTCTACGTAAATCTGTGACGGAGAAGCAGCTCAATTTTCCTTTACGTGCTGAGCAAACAACAGATTAAGTTTTACAGTTTCTATCCAGACTCTTTTTTTCTATTTCTGATTGACGTTTCTTTTTTTTTTCAAGAAGTGCGAAAAATGGAGGAATGATAACTGGAAAATAATCATAACCCTTAATACTTTCTTACACGTTTTCACTGTCACCGCCTCCGGCACTTGGCGCACGCAGCACGGCCGTCACGTGTGTGTGGAGGGAGCTGTGTAAATGTTTGGGATGTCCACCCATGTGGAACTGGTAAATATATTCATCAGATTTTGAGGTATTTTGGTAAAAAAAAAACAGACAGGTAAACAGACGGACAATGACGAGTGTTTCTTTCCTCATTGTCCGTCGCTTTCATTGTCTTTCCCCCAAGTTGCAACAGAAATATATATGTTACAAGTTATTGTTCTTGCTTAAGCAAGTGCCCGTGTGTCCTTAGCCCGGAGCTCCCCGATGACGGCCTCGCCCTCCCATGCAATACTTCACCTTCCCCCTTTCTATCAGGTGCCCGTGTATCCTTAGCCCGGAGCTCCCCGATGACAGCCTCGCCCTCCCATGCAATACTTCACCTTCCCCTTCGCAGGTTGGGTCTCAGCGACTCCCAAAGCGGCAAGAACACAACAGAGGAAGTGAATGAATATCTCGCGCTCGCCATTGACAGACTTAGGAAGGAAAATTGCAAGCCGTTCCTCCTTGCGTTCACTAAGCCCAGCGTGGAGAAGGTGTGTGAGAGAGAGAGAGAGAGAGAGAGAGAGAGAGAGAGAGAGAGAGAGAGAGAGAGAGAGAGAGAGAGAGAGAGAGAGAGAGAGAGAGAGAGAGAGAGAGAGAGAGAGAGAGAGAGAGAGAGAGCATTATAGACATATAAACCAGCCTTACAATCACTATACGTAGCTACTTTTACGCCTGTTTCAAAGCCGCTGGTGTGTGCGTTACCTAATCTACAGAGAGACTGTAAACGAGGTTGAAGTGAGTTCGTTCCATATTCCTAAACGTCTCGGCTCAGATTAGGACTATTTTCCAAGCCCACAGAGAAGATTAACTGGGTTTTCACGGGTGTATCCTTTTGAGGGTGCAGAGGTCGAGTATGACTGTCACCGGGATCACGAGACAGTCCGTGAAAACCCTGAAACTTCTACGAAAGGCTTTTAAACAGGCGAACCGAGGCGCCATGCGTTAAGAATACGTGCCGTGCAGCCTTACTGACCCATCCCTGCAGCACTGTGTGTGTGTCTGTTTACAGCTGACGGTGTGTGTGTGTGTGTGTGTGTGTCATTGTGTGCTCTAATCTCTATGCCTACCCATTTCCCTGCAGTATAGATGTATTTACACATTTAGGAGAGTAGAAACCAGTCTTGCTAATCACTCTATCCGCTTAAGTGTCTATTTCAAGCGTCTGGCCCCTCAGTTCTCTTGTTTGATAAGCCTCTCGTACTTACAAGTTGCTGGGCTTTCCGTGGACTGTTTTGTGATGCTGGTGATAGGTTTACACGACCTCTGCTGCACCCTGAACTGGAAAACCACCCATGAAAGCCCGGTTAATCCTCTCTGAGGAAGTAGTAATGGCAGCCGGATACTGTTAAAAATAAGGCCCTCAGACTTGCTCATGACTTACGCATCTTGATCGGGAAAATCGCGCATGATCATCCAGCTCATCTTCCCTGCGGCCTTGGGAAATAGTCGCCATGGGGGCTGATACGTTCAAGAATTCGGGGTCAACATTTCGTCGCCCAAGCACGCACACGTTTGCCAAGGCTTCCGTAGGAGTTGTGGGCATTTCCCGGGGTAGTTTCATGACCCTGGTGGTAGTCTGACCCTTCTTTTGTTCCATCAGCCTAAACGAACACTCATTAGAGCCCGATTAATGTCCTCTTTGGGCCTTGAAAAAGTTGATGTGAGAGGCGGAAGCGTCTGACAATGCCGACCTGAGTCTCGTATTCTTAACGCTTTCCACCTCACAACAAACGTTTACAAGGCCACGAAGGCGAGTAATCGAGTTTTCCGGAGTATTTTCAAGATCCCATCACAGAGGCCTCGTCAGACTACCGCCAGGGCCGTAAACTACCCCTGGACGCGCCCAACACTCCACGACAGCCTTGCCCAGTGTGTGTGCCTGGACGCCGAAAGGTTTACCAACATGACCCCCGAAGTAGCCGGTGACGCGTGATTCAGGGCGCCGCGACTGGCTCGGGTCCGGCATGCATGGCAGAGTTTAAAGGCCCATCATTCATCCCTGCGCCGCCCTCAAGGTCACGCTGGCCTTAGCCCCGCCCCGGCACACGATAGAAAACGTTTTTTTTGTAAGGCAGACTCCGGGATTTGATGGCGCTCCCTGCTAGAGTGACTGATTTACTTTAAGAATGGCTGATTGAATGCCTTGACTGACTGACTGACTTATCTTGACTAGCTGACCATGCTGATGTAGGTGGCTGACTGACTGACTGACTCGCTGGCTGTGTGGCTACGAAAATAACTGACTGATTGCTTGACTGACTAAATGACTGACTGACTGACTGACTGACTAGCAGTCTGACTACCTACGTAACTGTCTGACTGCCGGACTAACTAATGTATAATTGAATGACTGATTTGGCTGACTGACTGACTGACTGACTGACTCTGTGGCTACGTAAAAAAAGTGATTGGTTGCCTGACTGACTAAATGACTGACTGACTGACTGAATGAATAAATGAATGAATGGCAAACGGACTGACTGAATGAATGAGTGAATGGTTAACCCGGTAGGAAGCAGCGGGGATCATGTTTCTTAATGGTTCCTCCAAGTGAGAAAAATAAGAAAAAATCACCCTCACACAAACCACTTCATAATACATATCCAAGCATTTGTGATCAGATTATGTATCATCTATTTAGGGGGGGTTATATCATGGCACAATTTTGGCCCGTCGCTGCTACAAGGTGAAGCCACAAAATTGGACCGTCGCTGCTACCGGGTTAACTATCTAACTGACTGGCTCACTGACTAACTGAGTGACTGACTGATTGACTGACTGCTGGACTGAGAGAGAGAGAGAGAGAGAGAGAGAGAGAGAGAGAGAGAGAGAGAGAGAGAGAGAGAGAGAGAGAGAGAGAGAGAGAGAGAGAGAGAGAGAGAGAGAGAGAGAGAGAGATGGGGGGGGAAGGGAATATATAGACGACTGAAGGAGTAACGGGGATAATATACAGACGGATGAAGGACGAGGAATAAATGGAATATATTAACAGATGAAGGAGGGACGGAGAGACACGAATAGAAAGAAACTGAAAGAAAGAATGTACGAGCAAGTATTAGATAAAATAGACAGGAGACGGTGACTGGCAGTGGGACAGGAAAGGAAAGTGTGTTGGGGCTGGAAGAGGAAGAACAGGTGCGGGCATGAACGAGACGGAGCAAAAGAGAAGGAGACTGAATGAAGGACAAAGACGAAGAGAGAAAAAGAGAGGAAGTGAGCCAGACGTCGCCTGCCTCCGTGTGTTTCTATTTTTTTCATGGGTGTTAGTGAAAAGCCTATTCAGTATTGACGAGACGGCCGTGCCCGTGAAATGCTGCCACTGTTACAGAGGAAGTGTTGTGTTCCCACACGCTACATTCCCTGCTCCCTCAGCACAGCTCCGCCTCGCTATTTCCAGCACACTCCAAATTCAGGGTGACGCCTCGCCGCTGTGCTCAGCGTGATCAGCTCGCCTTGTGTCTCAGCTACACAGTTGTCGTGTTGTTCCCTACATCACGCTGCGGCCTTGTGTGTCACTGTATGTGCTTGTATGTGTGTGGGGAATGTGATGCGTCTAGTGTGCTGGCACTGAGATAACGTTAAACACTGTGTGTGCCTTGTGTGTGTGTGGGGAATGTGATGCGTCTAGTGTGCTGGCATTGATATAACGTTAAACACTGTGTGTGCCTTGTGTGTGTGTGTGTGGAATGTGATGCGTCTAGTGTGCTGGCACTGAGATAACGTTAAACACTGTGTGTGCCTTGTGTGTGTGTGGGGAATGTGATGCGTCTAGTGTGCTGGCATTGAGATAACGTTAAACACTGGCGTACCAGAAAATTGAAAAGGGGTGGCCAATATATATATATATATATATATATATATATATATATATATATATATATATATATATATATATATATATATATATATATATATATATATATATATATATATATATATATATATATATATATATATATATATATATATATATATATATATATATATATATATATATATATATATATATATATATATATATATATATATATATAATTATTCTGCGTCCAGTATTATTGCAAGCGCAGGGATCCCATACAGCTTGAGGATTCGGGTTAGATCGCTAGGGTATATTTGTTATTTTTTATACATACATGTATTGATACATACATATACATACATTGTACATTTTAGAAGTTTATTGGCAGCATATAAGTACAACATAAACCTGGGAGATTTAAATAATCTTAAAAATACTAATTTTATGTTACTTGAACGAACATTACTTTTAACATAAGAACATAAGAACGTAAGGAGTCTACAAGAGGCCGGTTGGCCTATACAAGGCAGCTCCTGTACACTCAACCCCACCTTACCTCACCATCCATGGCTTTATCTAACCTCTTCTTGAATGTATCTATGGTATTGGCACCCACAACATGGCTCCCAAGCCTGTTCCATTCGTCCACCACTCTATTGGTGAACCAATTCTTGCATATGTCTTTGTTGAATCTGAATTTGTCTAACTTAAAACCATTGCCACGCGTCCTACCTGGCTCTTTCACTCTCAAAATTTTATTGACATCCCCTTTATTAAATCCCTTCATCCATTTATAAACTTCGATCAAGTCTCCTCGCAACCTTCGCCTTTCTGGAGAGTGTAGATTTAACTGCTTCAGCCTGTCTTCATAAAGCAAGTTTCTCACCCCCTGAATCATCTTTGTCATCCTCCTCTGTACAGATTCTAACATCTTGATATCCATTCTATAATAGGGGGACCAGAACTGAGCTGCATAATCGAGATGAGGTCGAACTAGTGCTAAGTAAAGTTTGAGGATGACTTCAGCGCTCCTATTGCTCACGCTCCTTGAGATGAAACCCAGTACTCTGTTTGCCCGATTTTTAGCCTGAATGCATTGAGCCCTAGAACGGAGGTCAGCGCTCACTAGGACTCCTAAGTCTCTCTCACGCCCAGACCTGCTTAGAGGAGTGCCATTTAAGGAGTAATTGTGTGAGGGGTTATTCCTACCTACACTCAAAATGCTACACTTCCTGACATTGAATTCCATCTGCCACTTCCTCGCCCAATTATATAGTCTGTCAAGCTCATCCTGGAGAACGGTAGCGTCGCTGTCTGATTGGATTACTCTTCCGATCTTGGTATCATCTGCGAACTTACTGACATCGCAACTAATTCCTGTGTCCAAGTCATTGATGTAAATAATAAAAAGCAGAGGACCCAGCACCGACCCCTGTGGGACTCCACTCGTAACACTGCCCCACTCAGATTTCCTACCATTGGTTTTCACTCTCAGCTTCCTACCACTAAGCCACGCCCTGATCCAGCTCAAAACTTTCCCATCTACGCCGTGAGCCTGTAATTTTAGTAATAACCGGTGATGAGGGACTTTGTCGAACGCTTTACTGAAATCTAGATATAATAAAATTATGTCATAGTTTTCATCTCTGTCAACCGCCTCGATTACTTTAGTGTAGAAGGACAACAGGTTAGTAAGGCAAGACCTACCCTTTGTGACCCCATGTTGTGAATCATGAATTAAATTATGCTTTTCTAGATGGTCCCGAATGCTCCTGGCTATAATCGACTCTAACATCTTTCCCACAACTGATGTTAAGCTAACTGGGCGATAGTTTGAGGTGGCTGACTTGTCTCCCTTTTTGAAAATCTGCGTCACATTAGCTACTTTCCATTGATTGGGCACATACCCAGAATTTACCGACATCTTAAAGATATCGGCAAGAGGGCCACTAAGGACTTCCTTGCACTCTTTCAGAACCCTTGGGAATACTTCGTCTGGGCCCGGCGATTTGTTTTTCTTCAACCTACCAATCTCATTCTGGACTACTTGCCTAGTGATGATCACATCCCTCAACTTGTCGTTCTCGTCACCCTCATATACCTGAACTCTCTCCGGAATGGTTGTTAGATTTTCCTGCGTGAAAACTGAGAGGAAATAGTCATTCATCATTTGACTCATATCTTCTCCATTCTCAACGAGCTCGCCCGTGTTTGTTTTCAACGGTCCAATTCTGTCCCTTGTTTTCGTCCTGTACAATTTAAAGAAGCCCTTGGGATCGCTCTTGGCCGCGTTGGCTACCCTAATCTCATAATTTCTTTTTGCTAGGCGGGTGTTCTTCTTCACCGACCTGACGAGCTCAACATACCTACCCCTGAGATGGATCTCTCCGTTCTTTATTTTCCTATAAATTCCTCTCTTCAAGCCTATTTCATGCTTGAGTCTGCGGGTCATCCATTTGGGGTCGTTATTTTCCTTCCTACGTGCTTGGTAAGGGATATGCTGTCTCTGACCCTCTGCAATTTCTCTAACTAAATTATTGTAGGTCATTTCTACTTGGTTCCCCTGTCTTTCCGGTTCCAGCCCTGAGATCTGGCCCTCATCCAGCCCTAAGGTTTCCCAATTTACCTCCTCAAGGTGTCTTCTGAGCCCCTCATAATCAGCTCTTCTAAAGTCGGGCACCAACACAGGGTTGAGTTCATGGGTCACCGCCCAGTCTAATTTAAACCTAATTTCCTTGTGATCACTGCCACCTAATTCTCCCTCAACATCTAGCTCGCTGATCCATAGACTTCACAACTAGTTGACGGGAAATCTCTTCAGTCTTGGCGCGCTGGCTTCGCGTAAGGGGCCGATTGTTATGGCGACTTTCACTGCGACAACTCAAACACACTCTGCGTTCTTACTCCGAATTTAAGTGGAAACAGGACGAAATCTTCAAGTTTTAGTGCATACAAGCAGGCAGGAGTGTCTCTAGAGTGATTTGGTCGAGGATTCAAGGTAACTTATATAAAATAGCACCATGCGTGCACTTTGAAAACGTTGTGTAAAAATTGGCAAATTTGCGTAACTTTAGGTTGAAATCTTTACGTAAAATGAATGATAACTGTAGGATAGTGAAGTCCACAGTTTTACGTATTAGGAAACAAGAAATGTACGTTTAGTTAGTGCCTACATGGCAACTCAGCTCAGTTCCCGCGTCGCCTAACTCGCCTTAGGCACGCAGTCAGCTGGGCACTTCCCCTCTGTAAAGGATTATCGCTGTCCTGCCTCTGTTTACTCTCCAAGTAAAGGACCTACAGTTATTCATCGTCTCTGTACCCTTCCCCACAACTGGACGAGCGTGCAGAACTTCATGGTGAGCAACAGGTTGGCCCAGCGCCTGCATTTGCTGAAGCTCGTCGGGTTCTTCCCCGGGGACGTGCAGGCCGACCTGGACCGGGCCAAGGCAGAGGAGAAGGAGGACGACGAGGTGATCTTGGCCCAGCTTGCCAGGGAGCTGGCCGACGACCAGCTGGACCCGCCGACGGACGAGTTGCTCCTCGCCGCGGTCGGCAACTACGCCGGCTACCTGGCCAGGAAGGTCCAGGCCAACTCCTCTGTGGCCGAGTGCTGCAAGCAGGAGCTTGCCCAGCAGGAGGAGATGAAGATTACCTTGGAGCTCGAGAGGGGCGACCCGCCCTCTGTGATGTTCGACGCCCTGGTCGAGCTGGTCGACAGGGGAGAGCTGGAGACGGGCCGGGCGGTCCTGAAGCGGCCATCTCTCCCAATGGCCCACATGGCGTCCTTCGATGTCTGTGGGACTCCCTGATGTGCAGGGAGGACAAGAAGGAGCGCAGGTTGAGGTTCCTCTCCCTTGCCATGCGCCACAGGGACGGGTTCAGGCACCTCCTGGAGTTCCTGGCGGCCTCAGACCCGACCTTGCAGGGGTACAGGTGCCAGGAGGGGCACAACCTGGCCAACACCATCTTGCCGCACATCAGCAGGTCCCTCTTCAACTGTTTCGGTGCTAATTTCTCCAAGGACGTGACCTCAGAAGCGAGGAAGAACAAGGCCTTGAAGCAGCCGACCGGCAGGAAGAGGAGCAGTATCGAGGAGGGCAGGAAGGAGACGGCGAGGAACAGGGACGTGTACAAGTCCAGGAAACTGACCGGGGCCCACAAGTCATAGGCCAAAAGGCTAAAGTGATTGTTCAGGACGAGGGCCAGATAGCCGGCAAGATGTGCTGCGGCAATAGTGACATCGGAATTCAACCAAAATAAGTTGTGATTGTATATAGAAAATGAATATTTTGCTTTTGTTGAGTAAAATTAAGATGTTTCTGCATGCTTTCCTCAAGTATTAAGTTTCTAATGTGAAAATTAAGTGATTTATTAGATGTTAAAACTTACGTAAAAATTGCACTAAATAAAAAAAAAATAAGTAGCTATTTCGGGCAAAAACTTATAAGATATGCTAAATATTGCTATTGATTCTGAAAATATAAGTGATTATCTCTGCATTTGGTGATGTTTGTGCATCTAGCGTAAAATCTGAGGATTTTATAGCCTTTTTAAGTTTTGTTATACTTATATAAAAAACAATTAATCGGGATTTTATTAGGGAACGACTTTGAATTTTTTGATACCGCTGCTCATGGAGACTCATATATGCCTAAGGGAGGTGCCTCTTTTAGTTTCAGGTCGCTAGCTGCTTTGGTTTTGAAAATATTTAAATTTTAAATTTTTGAAAATCGGCCCCCTGCGAATCGGCCCCGCGCCCCGTTTCCCGTCAAGAGATTGTGAAGTCTATGGCTGATCATATACTCGGTGTTAGTTAAGGCCAAGTCCAGAATGTTGTTACCCCTGGTGGGCTCTGTTACTGTCTGCTTGAGAAAATTATCTTGTATTACTTTCAGAAAATCCTCAGACTCTAGATCACCCACCACGCCTTCCCAATCTATATTCCTATAGTTAAAATCCCCCATTATGCAGACATTTTTGCTCCTGCTCGCCCTACCTACCTCTTGTAGTAATATATCAGTGTCCTGCCTGCTGAGGTTGGGTGGCCTGTAAAGAACCCCTAGAATTAGTTTGTCTTTCCCTTTGTGGACGTCCACCCAAACTGATTCTGAGTCGCTATTTGTTTGAATAGAGTTGTTAGCGGAACATTTAAGTGTGTCTTTAACATAAAGTGCCACCCCCCCTCCCCTTCTTCCCTTTCTATCTTTGTGAAACATCTGGTAACCATCTATTTCATATTCAGACACAAAGTTTTTGTTGGCAGTATCCACCCATGTTTCCGTGATAGCTATAATGTCGAATTTCTCGACACATGCTTTCCCCCTCAGTAGATCTATCTTGTTCCTGAGACTCCTACTGTTGGTGTAATAAGCCGTTAGCCCATCCTTTCTTATATCCTTTCGATTTCTCCTGCGCCCCCTGGTCCCAGTCTGCTATGCATTGACAGGCCCTCCCCCCTCGCCTACTCTAAAAAATTATGTAGGGTGCTAAGTGATCGCTCGAGGGAGTCTGCGAGAACCTCCACCCCCTGGAGTGACAGATGCACGCCATCCTTGGCATACAAGGTGGCTTTATTGTAGAAGAGGTCCCAATTGTCAAGGAAAAGCCAACCATTTCGCTTACAGTGGGCCGCCAGCCTGCTGTTTACTGCTAAGGCTCTGGAAAGCCATCCCTCTCCCACCCCCCTCCTCGGCAAAACCCCACAAACAGCCGGCACCCCCCCGAAGTCCCTCACCTTAGCAAACGATTCCCTGAAGCGCCGAAATATCTCTTCGCTACCCACCTTACTGATGTCATTACCACCGTAACTGCAGAAGACGATTGGCTGTGTCCCCTCCCCTGCTAAAATTTCCTCCATTCTGTTAGATACGTGCTGGATGCCTGCCCCGGGAAAGCACACTCGAAGCCTATTTTCCTTATCCCTTGAACAAAAGTACCTGTCAATGAACCTGACTTGAGAGTCCCCAACCACCAGTACTTTCCTCTTATTAACTTTGTCAGTAGACGGAAGGGAAGCCGCTACAGGAGGAGAGGGAGGGGCGGCAGCAGGGGAGTGGGAGGAGGAAGAGGAGGAGGAGGAGGAGGGGGAGGAGGAGGAGGAGGAGGAAGAGGAGGAGGAGGACGATGAGTGGAAGAAGGAGAGGAAGGAGATGACGTCGAAGGGGGAGGGGGGGAGGAGGAGGTGGCTGAGGTGGTGGCGGAGGTGGTGGGGGAGGCAGGGGAGGAGGAGGAGGAGGAGGAGGAGGAGGAGGAGGAGGAGGACGATGAGTGGAAGAAGGAGAGAGAGGAAGAGGATGACGTCGAAGGGGGAGGGGGGGAGGAGGAGGTGGCTGAGGTGGTGGCGGAGGTGGTGGGGGAGGCAGGGGAGGAGGGGAGAGGAGGAGGCGGGGAGGAGGAGGAGGCGGGGGAGGTAGTGGTAGCAGAGGAGGGGGGAGGTGATGTGGGGGAGGACAAGGAGAGAGAATGCGAGGAAGAGCAGGAAGAGACGGAAGGGAGGGAAGAGGTGGAGGAAAGGGGAGAGGGGGGTGATGAATGAGAGTCAGCGGCGGCAGAAGGGAAGGGAAGTATGGTGGGTGTGGAGAGGGGAGAAATCTTGTTCATTTCTGTAATTTGGACTGCAAAAATTTTCCCTCGAAACAACACTACTTACTCTAGAACTAAATGTTTTGATAAAAAAGTAACATACTGGCAAGGAAAAAAATGTTATATTCATATAACATGTATAATCTTCGTTTATGCAGGCTGCTGCTGTAATACATATTTTTACAAGATACATGGAAACTGGGTCAGGTATTTTATGAATACAAAATAAAATTAACTAGATGAATTAGATTCGTTACTGTCAACAACAATACATTGTAACTGGTTTACCTCAAATTTATGCGTCTGTTCTTACGTGCAAATTCATCAAGGACTTCATGATCAAGATTTGTGTCACAATGGACAGAGTAAGGCCAGTCCATTTAAACGACTGTCACTCACTGCGTTCCTAAGGTATGTTTTAAGCAATTTAAGGGCACTTAATAATCGCTCATTGGTGAAAGTGCTAACAGGTCGGGTTGAAAAATTTGCAATAGGGTGGAAAATTTTGGACGTGTGCCCAATTTTTTGGCACATGCTAATGTCTCAAGAACTTGCTTTGACCTCTCATGAGATTCACGACGCTCCCAATAACTCTGCCCCCGTAGATAGTCATCTTCAACGAGATCGGCATCTCCATCAAGAAATTTCCATAAAATTCAACTGACTCCTTCAGTTTACCAAAGCCATTATCAACTGAAAAAGAGGGAACAAGATTTCCCAACAAAAAACTCCTAATGTGTTTAGAAGCAAACCTTTCCCTAAGTTGTGCTATAGCAGTGTCCGAAAATGGGAGAAAAATAGCTCTTCGATAGTACTCCTATGGAGTTGCTGTTGAAGGGTTAGCCTTTATTATGTTTATGATGACCACTGATTGTTCAAGGCTTCTGGATGATATCTCCGTACCTTTCCTCAGCTCTGGCAAAAAGTTGGTTGAACTTATTTCCATCACGATAGAACTGAAATGCATCTATGCAGCTCTGTGTAGCTACGCTTCCAAGAGCACCCATCAGTTCTTGTTGTGACCCCTGCAGCTTTTCTGGCAAGGCTTTAGTGACACTTAGAACTAAGGTGAGCACTTCCAAACTCATGAGAAAACTTGGGTCACTTATTGTTATAGATTAGGCTTGGCTGCTGATTCTTCACCTAACGTGTTTTGCAGTAATTATTCTTAATCATTATTTCATTATTTACCCACCTGATTAACTGAATTATCCGGGCATCAGCCGAGTCAGTAATGACTTTCTTACACCACATAAAGTACGTACGTGAAGCGTTTTCTGGCGTTTTGTGACCAGGGAGGAAATATGTAAGGAATGGAAAGACACAAATCCCAAGCCTGCGTGAATTCAAGAAATGACACACGCTGTAGAAAAAAAGTATTACATAAACAGAAAATGAAGTCTATCAATCAAAATTTTTAGAAATTTGGAATTTGTGGTCAGAAAATATTATACGGATAACATGAATAGGCTACGGCCACGTGAGCCTACGTCGTCAACGAATGTTTCTCAAAATAGATCACCTGGGCCCGTATCCTCACGAGCTATTAACTTTTACTCTTAAAGTTACTATCAAAGTTAATAGTTTCAATTTATTAAGAGTAACAGCTATCCTCGTCAACTTTGAGTGTAAGTATTAGCAAATCCTGGCTACTATTATCTTCTTCTTCTTCTTCTTTATGGCGGGCTCGTTGCTAAGGACGCCTCCGTGCAAAACGTAAACATCCGACATGAATTAAGTATATATTTCAAAAGAAAAATAAAGAAAAGATGTATAAATGTACAACAGAAACATAATAAATGGCAAACACAAGAAAATACTGAGTTTTGTGGCAGATAGAAGCAGCCTCCAAGGCTGTTTTACTCCGTCACTCGTCAATACCCTTATCTCCTCCTGCGTCACGACTTGCTCTGCTGAAATTACCGCACCATAACCACGTCATCTGCCCCAATGATCTACGGGCCGGAGAACCAGCGCAGAAAAGGAGTAAGTTTAATTGGTCGCCAGATGAAACGGTCTTCTTACGTCAAATTCATGAAAAAATACGTACAATCAGAGGGTGTTATGGGAAGAGCATCACCCTGAGGATAAGAAGAGAGCGTGGACTGAAGTGGCAGAAGCTGTAACAAGGTTGGTAATCACATAGTCATGCTTCAGTTAGCTTACAAACTAACCTAACCAAATCAAGTGGGTATTTTTTGCATAATAACACAACCACTGACCTTCCAAACAGAACATACCTTTTCATTCTGTATCTGAATAGTTTCATTATGACCATTTCTGCCACAACCCCTCCCTCAACAACCTAACATAGCTAAACCTAACCATGCCAAACCTGCCCTGTCCTACCGAACACATCCTAACTTAACATGCCAAGTTTGTTGGGGGTAAGAGGGGTTGGTATAGATAGTTAAGGCATATTTGACCTTTTTTATTTTTTATTATTTTCATTTGTTTATTATTTTTTTATTGGGGGCGGGGGGGGGGTGATGCTAGGCATGCCAGACTATGGACACTTTTACAAATACTTTATGTCAAGACTATATGGGAATAGGTAAGTTTCGTGAGAATGGTAAAGTAAGATTAAAATAGTATATTTATAGCATTGGTCAAACAGATTATGGTGATATAATGTTAGATTGGAATGTACTCAAGATAATGAGATTAAGGTTAACGCTTTTATTTTGTTTGTTACATATTCACACGTTCATGATTCAAGTAACTTGCAAACTAACCTAACCTCGTCAAATGGGTATTTTTGTATACAAACACAACCACAGAGTTTCCAAACAGAACATACTTTTTCCTACTGCTCCATGTGAATAGCATTATCATGACCATTTCTGCTGCAACCCCCACTCCCTCAACAATCTTTCTAATTTTTTATATTTTTTTTACGTTGTTGCCTATTGCGCCATCTAACATAACTAAACCAACTCCTGCTAAACCTGTCCTACCTTGCACGTCCTAACCTAACATGGTAGGTCCCCAAGTTTGTTAGGGTGGAAAGGGGGTTAGTATAAGAGAGTCAAGTCATATTTACCTGTTATTTTATTTATTCCTTATTTAGATTTTTTTTGGGGGGTGGGTGGGTTGGGCATGCCAGACTCTCAACACTTTTACAAGTATTTTATGTTAAGACTATATCGGAATAGATAGATTTGATGAGAATGGTAAAGTAAGATTAAAATATTATTTTGATAGCATTGGTCAAACAGTTTCTGGTGATATAATGTTAGGTTAGAAGTACTCAAAGAATGGAATTAAGATTAATGCTTTGATCTTTTTTGTATAGCTGTATTGTGTAATATCATCCTACTTAGAGAAAAGCATTTTAGAAAAGTAGGTAATGAAAAGTAGTATTTTTGGCCATGTTCATAACAACTAAAAAGTTAATGTCTTATGATGCATGTAAATAAAATACCGGTACTGATTTAGCTTTCCATCACAGCATGTATTAAATGTTATTGGAGAAGGTATGGGAAATAAACAGCATGCCATAGTGAAACGATTAAGAAACTTGCTTCACATTTATACCCTGACAGTGCCTTCCCTGGGAGTGGACCCCGTACGCAGGATGACTGTGAGAGGCGTTGGTACAACGTACAACAAAAATCAAAGCCTCGCATTACCAAGTGCAAGAATGAGCAGCGGCAGACTGGTAATTTTTTTAGTTGTTATGTCTTTAAATGTAAAACTTATATTAGTTAGTTTTTTATGTGCTCACAGAATGCAGCTATACTGGCCACAATGCCTTTATTTCAGCTTAAAGTTAATAAGTTCATAGCAGTGAACTGTATATTTTATATATAAATTTTTTTGATGTTCATCTGTCAATGGCTATCAATCTATCGAAATACCTTGGCTATCTTCCCCCAATGAAGGGTTTTAGCCAAGACAGGCACACACTCACTCACACACTCACACTCATGTCCACCACTCTCTCAGCTGCACAGCCCCTGAGGGAGTAAAAAAGGCCCTCACTGCATGGGGGATTAGCTGCACAGTTCAGACAGGGAACTTCCACACCAAGGCCTCACAGCATACACTGGTTTACCCCTGCCCCTTCATGACAATGACATTTCCCCCAGCACCTGAGTGCCCCACACGTGTGGCACCACAGATACGCAGACATTAACTGTGGTAGATAAACTGGTGGATGACATCATAGGCTGCTCGTCTCATGTATTTGAAGGGGTACCAGAGCCACTCAGCATTGACACAGCTGATGATGTGTTAGGGATAGGACAGCAGCAACAGTCAAGCAGCAGTGAAATATTGACTGGCCTGTATGTTATAGGGGAAAAACTTTTATATTCTCATTAAAACAATTTATTAATCACTCTTAAATTCATATTCTTTGTAGATACACACTTTATCAGTCAATTATTTTACAACCAATAACAAATAGTGGAATATTTCTGTTAATAAGTAACATTTCACCATTAAGACCCTTTTTCTTCAACTACGTACCTATTTAACCCATCCGCTACGATTGGCATGGATTTGGCTTCCACTGCTAGCCTGGTAACATAATAGTCCCAGGTCTTTCTCTGCCTCTGCGGTGGATAGTGGAGTGTTTCCCATGTGGTATTGGTATGCTGGATATCCCCTCCCAAGGTGTAGGATTACATTTTCTTCACTGAATTGTAGCAACCACTATTTGTTCCATTTCTGTGGTTTGGTGACGTTTTCTTGCAGGAAATCCGCAGTTAAGGGGTTAAGTTACATGCATTAATCATGACTAATATATAACGCTTTTTTTCAGCCCCGCTGCTGTATTGCTAGAGACCATCCCAGCACATTCTTCATTACTTGTGGAAAATATACCATCAGCTGCTCCGGCAACAGCCACTGCTTCATCATCTGCTGGCCCAATGACACCAGCCACTGCTTCAACATCTGCTGGCCCAATGACACCTGCCATTGCTTCATCATCTGCTGGCCCAATGACACCAGCCACTGCTTCATCATCTGCTGGCCCAATGACACCAGCCACTGCTTCATCATCTGCTGGCCCTATGACACCAGCCACTGCTTCATCATCTGCTGGCCCAATGACACCAGCCACTGCTTCAACATCTGCTGGCCCTATGACACCTGCCACTGCTTCATCATCTGCTGGCCCTATGACACCTGCCACTGCTTCATCATCTGCTGGCCCAATGACACCAGCCACTGCTTCATCATCTGCTGGCCCTATGACACCTGCCACTGCTTCATCATCTGCTGGCCCAATGACACCTGCCACTGCTTCATCATCTGCTGGCCCTATGACACCTGCCACTGCTTCATCATCTGCTGGCCCAATGACACCAGCCACTGCTTCATCATCTGCTGGCCCAATGACACCAGCCACTGCTTCATCATCTGCTGGCCCTATGACACCTGCCACTGCTTCATCATCTGCTGGCCCAATGACACCAGCCACTGCTTCATCATCTGCTGGCCCAATGACACCTGCCACTGCTTCATCATCTGCTGGCCCAATGACACCAGCCACTGCTTCATCATCTGCTGGCCCAATGACACCTGCCACTGCTTCATCATCTGCTGGCCCTATGACACCAGCCACTGCTTCATCATCTGCTGGCCCAATGACACCTGCCACTGCTTCATCATCTGCTGGCCCAATGACACCAGCCACTGCTTCATCATCTGCTGGCCCAATGACACCAGCCACTGCTTCATCATCTGCTGGCCCAATGACACCTGCCACTGCTTCATCATCTGCTGGCCCAATGACACCTGCCATTGCTTCATCATCTGCTGGCCCAATGACACCAGCCACTGCTTCATCATCTGCTGGCCCAATGACACCAGCCACTGCTTCATCATCTGCTGGCCCAATGACACCAGCCACTGCTTCATCATCTGCTGGCCCAATGACACCAGCCACTGCTTCATCATCTGCTGGCCCAATGACACCTGCCACTGCTTCATCATCTGCTGGCCCTATGACACCAGCCACTGCTTCATCATCTGCTGGCCCAATGACACCTGCCACTGCTTCATCATCTGCTGGCCCAATGACACCAGCCACTGCTTCATCATCTGCTGGCCCAATGACACCTGCCACTGCTTCATCATCTGCTGGCCCAATGACACCTGCCACTGCCAGGGATGACAATGAAGCTGCTCCACCACAGTCACCACCTACTTCATCGGAGTTAAGAGATGCCTTTCATAGGGCAGCAGTATAATTTTTTGATGCTGGGGCTGAATATTACTGCCTCAAGGCTATGATTTTGTCACTTTTTTTTATTACTGAGGAGGTTAGGGTGGAAGGGGTGAAAAATAATCTGTGCTGTTTTTCGACAGAAATGGTTAGCAAATTCATTCAAAGCACAAAATTTTCCAGAAAAAAAATTGTGTGCCATTGTGAGTGGGTTCACTTGAGATTGGGCTCCAATACGCCTCCGTGGTCTAGTGGTCAGCATGCCTGGCTTCTACACGGGCCCGGGTTCGAATCCCGGCCTGGGCAGTCGGCGTGCAGCTCACCCAGCTGATCATCCTCCCTCTCGGGCTGGTCGATAAATGACTACCTGGGGAAACTGTGGTAACCCGGATGTCACACTGGCCCTGTGTCCCGGGGTAATGGGCTCCCTCCCAACACAGGCTCAAGGGCCAATGTTACAGAGATGAGCACCAAGGCCACGCGCTGCTACAGCGTATGCCCCAACTTTACCTTTACCTTTATTGGCTCCACTGACAGACATTGTATGTCGAAGGTCACTGGCTCAATCACCACAGCCAGCACTCTCTAACTTGGATTTTTCCGAGTTCCCTAGAGCCTAGATTAATTTCTCGGTGTTCAATGAGGAGACTTGCACCGGCACCCAGTCATGGATGTTACAAGATACGTTGTTACAATCAGGGGCGTCATTTGGACCTCAAAAGTGGGAGGGACACTAGGGCAGACAGTTTTATATATATATATATATATATATATATATATATATATATATATATATATATATATATATATATATATATATATATATATATATATATATATATATATATATATTTACCATCATTAGCTTATAACACCTTTAGGCACCGATCATATTTGCATTTTATGTAGTCTGTGATGCAGGCAAGATATTCATTAGCACCTAATTAGACTCATGCTGCTCTCCAGTGCTCTCTGATGCACTCACAATCAAAGATGTTGTGTACCTCTATGGTAGCATTGAGTAATCTTAGGTCACTTGGTAAAGTGTTCACCTAAGTCCGACCCAAGCTGACAACATAAACCTAAGCGTGTTTGCAAGCTGAGTGCTTAGAATATTGGCATAATAATAAAAGATGCTGAAAACTGGATTCCACTACTTTATTGAATATATGAATTTGTTTACTGAGTGAATTGGTGACCAATCTGTTGCTATTTGTGTCTTGCTTGAAGATATTCATCATTGGGTTCAAAGCTATGGTATTAATGTGCAATAGTCGTCATAACAAAATACGTAGTAATTAATTATATATGTCAACCTATTTATTTTCATGAGATCATGGTATGACCACTGAAAAACATAGATTTTTTATCTTGGCTCCATTACAAATTCAGTATATAATTACTCATATATTAAATAAAGTAGTGGAATCCAGTTTTCAGCATCTTTTATTATTATGCCAATATTCTAAGCACTCAGCTTGCAAACACGCTTTGCCTGGTCAAACTCTTTCGCCTCTGTCTGTCAACATCTACCTTTCCTTCTTGCTGGAAGCATGCCTTCATACAGCCTGTACCTAAGAAGGGTGACCGCTCCAATCCCTCAAACTACCGTCCTATTGCTTTACTTTCTTGTCTATCTAAAGCTTTTGAATCAATCCTTAACCGAAAGATTCAAAAGCACCTTTCCACTTCTGACCTTCTATCTGATCGCCAGTATGGGTTCCGCAAGGGGCGTTCTACTGGTGATCTCCTAGCCTTCTTAACTGACTCTTGGTCATCCTCTCTTAGCCGTTTCGGTGAAACTTTTGCTATTGCGCTGGACATATCAAAAGCTTTTGATAGGGTCTGGCACAAATCTTTGCTTTCTAAACTACCCTCCTACGGTTTCTATCCTTCTCTCTGTACCTTTATCTCCAGTTTCCTTTCTGACCGTTCTATTTCTGCCGTGATAGACGGTCACTGTTCTTCCCCTAAATCTATTAACAGTGGTGTCCCACAGGGTTCTGTCCTATCTCCCACTCTTTTTCTGTTGTTCATTGATGATCTTCTTTCCAAAACGAACTGTCCTATCCATTCCTACGCCGATGATTCCACTCTGCATTATTCAACTTCTTTTAATAGAAGACCCACCCTTCAGGAACTTAACGACTCAAGGCTGGAGGCTGCAGAACGCTTAGCCTCAGACCTTACTATTATTTCCGATTGGGGCAAGAAGAACCTGGTGTCCTTCAACGCCTCTAAAACACAGTTTCTCCACCTATCCACTCGACACAATCTTCCAAACAACTATCCCCTATCCTTTGACAACACCCAGCTATCACCTTCCTCAACACTAAACATCCTCGGTCTATCCTTAACTCAAAATCTCAACTAGAAACTTCATATCTCATTTCTTACTAAATCAGCTTCCTCGAGGCTGGGCGTTCTGTACCGTCTCCGCCAGTTCTTCTCCCCTGCACAGATGCTGTCCATATACAGGGGCCTTGTCCGCCCTCGTATGGAGTATGCATCTCATGTGTGGGGGGGCTCCACTCACACAGCTCTTCTGGACAGAGTGGAGGCTAAGGCTCTTCGTCTCATCAGCTCTCCTCCTCATACTGATAGTCTTCTACCTCTTAAATTCCGCCGCAATGTTGCCTCTCTTTCTATCTTCTATCGATATTTCCACGCTGACTGCTCTTCTGAACTTGCTAACTGCATGCCTCCCCCCCTCCCGCGGCCCCGCTGCACTCGACTTTCTACTCATGCTCATCCCTATACTGTCCAAACCCCTTATGCAAGAGTTAACCAGCATCTTCACTCTTTCATCCCTCACGCTGGTAAACTCTGGAACAATCTTCCTTCATCTGTATTTCTTCATGCCTACGACTTGAACTTTTTCAAGAGGAGGGTATCAGGACACCTCTCCTCCCGAAACTGACCTATCTCTCGGCCACCTCTTTGGATTCTTTTTAGGAGCAGTGAGTAGCGGGCTTTTTTTTTATTAATGTTTGCTTTTTTTGTGCCCTTGAACTGTCTCCTTTGCTGTAAAAAAAAAAAAAAAAAGTTTATGTTGTCAGCTTGGGTCGGACTTAGGTGAACACTTTACCAAGTGACCTAAGATTTTGTAATGGAACCAAGATAAAAAAAAGCTATGTTTTTCAGTGGTCATACCATGATCTCATGAAAATAAGTAGGTTGACATGTATAATTAATTACTACATATTTTGGTATGATGACCATTGCACGTTAATACCATAGCTTTGCTAGCATTGAGTAATCTTAGGGCTTTCTGACATGCCGCCTTAACGTAACGTAAATGAGGCACCCAGGTTAGGCGGCTATCAAATAAAACCGAGGTAACGAGTCGTTTCTACACAGGACAGTCGCCTATTACCAAGATATAAGTCAGGGTCCGGATGAGCGTCTCGAAGACGACAGAATACATAGCTACTGTCTTTGAGGACGAAAATCGAAAGCCGCGCGTATTTGCCCAATTGGCGACTCTATTAATTATCAATTGCAGTTTTTGTTCAATCAGCGACATCCTTGCCGCAGAGAACGAAATGGATAAATCGTCTACATATAAGGAGCTATGAACTCCATCAGGCAGGACACCAACGACTCCATTAATAGCCACAGCAAATAGCGTAACACTGATAATACTTCCCTGTGGTACTCCATCCTCAAGTGGACAAACCTCGGAAAGAGTACTCCCTACTCTAACCCGTAAAAGACGACGAGATAAAAACAGGGAGACGGCCACGAAGACCAAACTCAAACAGGTTAAGTAAAATTCCATGACACCAAGCGGCGTCATAGGCCTTCTCCAGATCAAAAAACACGGTCACCTGGTGGTGATTATTGGCAAACGCCTCACAAACTGAGGATTCCAAGGATAAAAGAACATCCGAGGTGGAGCGCACCTTTCGGAAACCATATTGCACCGGGGTCAATAAATTCCGGCTCTCCAAGTACCACATAAGCCTGACATTCACCATCTTCTCCATCACTTTACAAATGCAGGATGTTAAAGAAATAGGACGATAGTTAGTTGCTTGGAGATGATCTTTCCCAGGCTTCAGAATGGGGAGAATTACAGCCACACTCCACAGAGATGGAAAATCACCGGTACGCCAAATGAAATTGTAAAGATCCAATAAAAATGTAAAACCACAGTCAGACATGTGGCGTAAGAAAGCATAAGGGATGTCGTCTGGACCTGGCGAGGAATCATGACACTGGGATAAAGCCGTCTTCAGCTCGGAAAGAGAAAATGGGATATTATAAGCGAAGTTAACGCCGAGTGATTCCAAATCCCGGCGATGACGAGCCCCTGGTGCAGTAGGATCTTTCCTAGAGGCACTGGCAAAGTGCTTGGCGATTAGGTCAGCAACAATCTTAGGGTCCGCCACCGTCTCCCCTGCATGCGATAGCACTGGGGGGGGAGGGGGGGGAAACTTCCCAGAGATCTTACGAACTCTGTTAAAGACTTCTGTGAGTGTAGTTCTGGTAGTGATGGAAGAAAGATAAGCCTTCCAAGAAATTCGTCGAGCCTCCTTGAAAGTACGTCGTGCTCGAGCACGCGCTCCCCGAAAAGCATCCAAACACTGGGGGTCCCCACGGTGACGACGAAGTCGAGAGAATGCAGCACGCTTCTCTTGCACAGCAGTTGTGCAAGCGCCGTTCCACCAGAGAACAGGACGTTTAGGGAACTGGCCAGACGTCCTGGGGACGGATTGAAGGGCTGCAGAATGTAGGGCATCAGTGAAATAGGATGCAACCTCGTCGGAAGTTCCAAAGTCAGCCAACGGACGAAGAGAGGAGCTAAGTTCCGTAAATCGCTGCCAGTCTGCTTTATCTAGATGGAGGGGCCAGTATTGACACGGTCAGGAGGGTAGAACCAAAAAGGTGAGAAGTATCATGTTAGCTGAACCCTTTAACTTGGACACCTTATGAACAGAACTAGGGCACATCCCAAATATTTCCTCCTCAGAGAGCTCATAGAGGTCATGGTTATATATACTGCCTTTACTATAATTGAAGGTATGATGTGCTTTGACCGTTTCAAACATGTTGTCAGCAGGGCATGGTCGATGTTGCACCATTTTAGCTTAAGTAATATCTTTAGCCCTGACTAACACTCCCTTTTCATACTTTTTCAGATTCCCCTCAGGGATCGTGCCAATTTCTTTGGCGAGGTACCTAGCAGCATGAATGAAGTTGCCACGCCCATTCCTATAGTATGCAACAAACCAACGAGGGGGAGGGACCTGGCTGTCCCTGGGAGTTGGCTCTAACAAAGCGTCTTCAAATAGGTTCGGGACATAGTCCATGTCACTGTCCGAAGCGAAGAAGTTTCGCTTGAAATCCAGCACCTGCGATAGGCAGAGTCGCAACAGCATCACACGCCGACTGGGCTTCAGCGCTGGAGGAAAAGGTCACATAGCATCTGTTTGACTTGAAGTCTCCATCATAAATGAGACGGATACGAAGGACTGTGCCAAATGGCTTGAATAAGGAGCGCAAGGCACGGTAGGAAAACGATGGATCGATATTCACCATCTGAAGTGCGTCCAGCTTGGTAGAAGGACGCACATCAGAGTTACCCCCGGAATGGGAGGCAGCCTTGTCAGACACACGTGGACTTTTGTGTCGCACGGACTTATCTTGGTCAACCCCTCTAGAAGGTAGGGACTTTCCAGCGGCACCACCAGGAGCCGTGAAAGGCTCCAAGGTGGCGACGAGAGAGGACCGTGTAGGGGTAATCGGGGACAGGCGGACGTCAGGGAGAGAGGCAGGCCGAGGCAAGGGAAACTTACCCATACACAGGGGAGGTGTTTCACTCCCCCACAACCCCACCCACCACGGAGCCCAACAAGGGGAGGCTGAATGTTGGGGCCAGACCGCACCCAACAGCCCCAGGGATAATGGGGAAGTATACGCATCCACTGCCAGGTGTTTGACGGCGGCGGCAGTGACTACTTGACCCAAGCCATCGCATGACAAGCCGATTGATTCAGTGGGGCCACACTGAACAGCCCGTCTTACCCCAACCCTCCCACCAAATTAGCGTGTTGCCCACCGAGGGGAACTACACCCTGCCCCGCGGTGGACTCAACCGCCAGATGAGAGGGCACGGGGAGTATACGGGACGCCACGCACGGCAAACCCGTGGGGAGAGAGTAGCCCTGACCTAGGTGGTAAGAGGGCAGGGCAGGGGCGAAGGCAACATCACCAGTAGGCCTCCTCTACCGGTGATGAGGGGGGAGCACTTAGTCCACGAGGCCAACGGACATCGAGCCCTATCGAGGTGGGCAAGCCACCACGGAAGGAAGTGCCGCCTAACTCGCATCAAGACCCTTCACCACGATAAGGTGACTACCTTTCGACGGGGCAGTCAGCATGGAAATATCGATAGAAGATAGAAAGAGAGGCAACATCGTGGCGGAATTTAAGAGGTAAAAGACTATCAGTAGGAGGAGGAGAGCTGATGAGACGAAGAGCCTTAGACTCCACTCTGTCCAGAAGAGCTGTGTGAGTGGAGCCTCCCCACACGTGAGACGCATACTCCATACGAGGGCGGACAAGGCCCCTGTATATGGATAGCAACTGCGCGGGGGAGAAAAACTGGCGGAGACGATACAGAACGCCCGACCTCGAGGAAGCTGATTTAGCGAGAGAGGAGATATGAAGTTTCCAGTTGAGATTTTGAGTTAAGGATAGACCGAGGATGTTTACTGCTGAAGACGGTGACAGCTGAGTGTTGTCGAAGAATAGGGGATAGGTGTTTCGAAGATTGTGTCGAGTTGATAGGTGGATAAATTGAGTTTTTGTGGCATTGAAGGACACAAGGTTCCTTCTGCCCCAATCGGAAATGATAGCAAGGTCTGAAGTTAAGCCTCCTGCAGCCTCCAGTCTGGAGTTGTGTACTTCCTGTTGAGAGGGTCTTCTATTGAAAGAAGTTGAAAAATGCAGAGTGGAGTCGTCGGCGTATGAGTGGACAGGACAGTTTGTTATGGAAAGAAGATCATTGATGAATAACAGGAAGAGAGTGGGTGATAGGACAGAGCCCTGTGGAACGCCACTTTTGATAGGTTTAGGGGAAGAGCAGTGACTGTCTACCACCGCAAAGATAGAACGGCCGGAAAGGAAACTGGAGATAAAGGAACAGAGAGAGGGATAGAATCCGAAAGAGGGCAGTTTAGAACGCAAAGACTGGTGCCAGACTCTATCGAAGGCTTTCGATATGTCTAGCGCAACAGAGAAAGTTCCACCGAAACGGCTAAGAGAGAATGACCAAGAGTCAGTTAAGAGCAAGAAGATCGCCAGCAGAACGCCCCTTGCGGAACCCATACTGGCGATCAGATAGAAAGTTAGATGTGGAAAGGTGCTTTTGAATCTTCCGGTTAAGGATTGATTCAAAAGCTTTAGATATACAGGAAAGTAAAGCTATAGGGTGGTAGTTTCAGGGATTGGAACGGTCACCCTTCTTAGGCACAGGCTGTACAAAGGCATACTTCCAGCAGGAAGGAAAGGTAGATATTGATAGGCAGAGGCGAAAGAGTTTGACCAGGCAGGGTGTCAGCACGGAAGCACAGTTTTTAAGGACAATATGAGGCACTCCATCAGGTCCATAAGCCTTCTGAGAGTTGAGGCCAGAGAGGGCATAGAAAACATCATTTGGAAAAATCTTAATAACAGGCATAAAGGAGTCAGAGGGCGGATGAGTAGGAGGAATATGCCCAGAATCGTCCAGGGTGGAGTTCTTACAGAAAGTTTGAGCGAGGATTTCAGCCTTAGAGACAGACGAGACAGCAGTGCTGCCGTCTCGGAGTAGGTAGGAATTAGGTAGGAAGACACCTACCGAACGGGCGCAAACCACTCCCGGTGAGGTATATATGGGAAGTGAGATGGGTGCTTAAGCCCTCCAAAGACCCTTCCCATTACCTCACTAACCGTTTCACTATTGTCTCATCTACACCAGAGAGTAGTTCAGCATGCTCTCAAAAGACAGATACTCTCTCTATCTACACCACACTACATTCACACAACACACACACCTTTTCCCAAAATTCAAAATGGCGTTGAACAACAATGTCTCGGAGTCCCCGCCTGGTGGGGTGGCCATAAATTCCCTCAGGGAGGACTCCCTTTCTGGCTGCCGACCTGAGAGGTGTTTTGATAACTCCTCAAACCTTTTTCTTATCAATTTCTGCAATATTCGCGGTCTTCGTACTAATATTCATTCTGTGGAACATCATCTCTCCTCCTCTAAACCTCACCTTCTCTTCTTCACCGAAACACAGGTTTCTGAGGCTACTGACATCGATCTCTACTCTGTTACCTCCTACTATCTCTATCCTAAATTTCAATAAAAAGCTGGATGTTGCGTCTACGTACGCAATGACATCACTTGCTCTCGTGCCCACGACCTTGACTCTCCTGAATTTTCCACCATCTGGCTAAGACTTCATTGTCATTATATTGCTAAATACAACTGTGCTGTTTATCTTTCACCTAACTCTACTAACTATGTAAAATTCTTTGACTACCTGAACTCTAAAGTGGAGCACATCTTGACTCGCTCTCCCTTCCCTGAAATCTCCATCCTAGGAGATTTCAATGCTCACCACCAGCTTTGGCTTTCATCCTCTTTCACTGACCATCCATTGTGAACAAGCATACAACTTTGCTCTCCTCAATGACCTTGAGCAGTTGGTTCAGCACCCTACACGTATTCCCGACCGTCTTGGAGACCGGCCCAACATACTAGACCTCTTCCTTACCTCTAACCCTTCGGCTTACTCTGTCAAACTGTTCTCTCCGTTGGGCTCCTCCGATCACAATCTTATTTCTGTATTCTTTCCTATCGCTCCTGTACACCCTCTGGACCCACCTAAGAGGCGATGCTTCTGGCATTTTGCTTCAGCTCGGTGGGATGACCTGAGGATGTACTTTTCCGATTTCCCGTGGAATGATTACTGCTTCCAGGAGAGAGACCCCTCTGTGTATGCTCAGCGCATCACAGAGGTGATTGTCTAAGGAATGGAGGCATACATTCCACGTACTTTCTCTATTCCCCATGATAAAAAGCCTTGGTTTAATCACGCTTGTTCTCGTGCTGTCAAAGATAGAGAGGCAGCTTACAAAAGGTACCAGAGCCTTCAAACTCCCGCTAACTTTGACCTTTACATTTCAGCCCGGAATCTTGCCAAATCTATTCTTCGACTTACCAAAAACTCCTTTATCCATAGCAAATGTGAACACCTTGCTTTCTCTAATTCTTCCAGAGACTTCTGGCACTTAGCCAAAAATATCTCCTCCAATTTCACTTCTTCCTCTTTCCCGCCTCTTCTTAACCCAGACGGCAGCACTGCCGTTTCTTCTATCTCTGAGGTTAAACTCTTCGCTCAAACTTTCTGTAACAACTCCACTCTGGACGATTATGGGCATATTCCTCTTACTCACTCCCTTTCCGAGTCCTTTATGCCTGCATGTTATTAAGATTCTTCCTAATGATGTTTTCTATGCCCTCTCTGGCCTCAACTCTCAGCAGGCTTATGGACTTGATATAGCGCCTCCTATTGTCCTTAAAAACTGTGCTTCCGTGCTGACACCCTGCCTGGTCAAACTCTTTCGCCTCTGCCTATCAACATCTACCTTTCCTTTCTGCTGTAAGTACGCCTTCGTACAGCCTGTGCCTAAGAAGGGTGACCGTTCCAATCCCTCAAACTACCGTCCTATAGCTTTACTTTCCTGTCTGTCTATATAAAGCTTTAGAATCAATCCTTAACCGGAAGATTCAAAAGCACCTTTCCACCTATAACCTTCCATCTGATCGCCAGTATGGGTTCCGCAAGGGGCGTTCTACTGGCGATCTTCTTGTTCTGCTAATTGATTCTTGGTCATCCTCTCTTAGCCGTTTCGGTGAAACCTTCTCAGTTGCGCTAGACATATCGAAGGCCTTCGATAGAGTCTGGCACAAGTCTTTGCTTTCCAAACTGCCCTCTTTCTGATTATCTCCTTCTCTCTGTTCCTTTATCTCCGGTTTCATTTCCGGCCGTTCTATCTCTGCCGTGGTAGACGGTCACTGTTCTTCTCCTAAACCTATTAACAGTGGTGTTCCACAGGGCTCTGTCCTATCACCCACTCTCTTCCTGTTATTCATCAATGATCTTCTTTCCATAACAAACTGTCCTATCCACGCATACGCTGATGACTCCACTTTGCATTATTCAGCTTCTTTCAACAGAAGACCCTCTCAACAGGAATTACATGGTTCCAAGCTGGTAGCTGCAGAACGCTTAACCTCAGACCTTACTATCATTTCCGATTGGGGTAAAAGGAACCTCGTGTCCTTCAATGCCTCAAAAACTCAATTTCTCCACCTATCAACTCGACACAATCTTCCAAACACCTATCCCCTATTCTTCGACAACACTCAGCTGTAATCATCTTCAACACTAAACATCCTCGGTCTATCCTTAACTCTAAATCTTAACTGGAAACTTCACATCTCGTCTCTCACTAAATCAGCTTCCTCGAGGCTGGGGGTTTTGTATCGTCTCCGCCACTTCTTCTCCCCCGCGCAGTTGCTATCCATATACAGGGGCATTGTCCGCCCTCATATGGAGTATGCATCTCACGTGTGGGGGGCTCCACTCACACAGCTCTCTTGGACAGAGTGAAGTCTAAGTCTCTTCGTCTCATCAGCTCTCCTCCTCTTACTGATAGTCTTCTACCTCTTAATTTATGTGCCATGTTGCCTCTCTTTCTATCTTCTATCGATATTTTCACGCTGACGGCTCTTTTGAACTTGCTAACTGCATGCCACCCCCCCTCCCGCGGCCCCGCTGCAAGCGACTTTCTACTCATGCTCACCCCTATACTGTCCAAACCCCTTATGCAAGAGTTAACCAGGATCTTCACGCTTTCATCCCTCACGCTGGTAAACTCTGGAACAATCTTCCTTCTTCTGTATTTCCTCCTGCCTACGACTTGAACTCTTTCAAGAGAAGGGTATCTGGACACCTCTCCTCCCGAAATTGACCTAGCTTTCGGCCACCTCTTTGGATTCTTTTTATGAGCAGCGAGTAGCTGGCTTTTATTTTATTATTGTTTACTTTTTTGTGTGTGCCCTTGATCTGTCTCCTTGTTGTAAAAAAAAAAATCCAGCCCCCCTTCAAGGCAAATTTTAGACCCCGTATCAAGCACCTCCTACAGACTAACCTCATTCCATTTTCTTTAACTTGAATTTCCTCTCACTACTTTAAAAAAAAGGTACTAAATGGATGACTGAAAAAAATGGGTGGGTGCTACTTTGGCTTGTTATCTATAAGAAAAAAATATCTACACCGTACTTTGGCTTGTTATCTACAAGGAAAAGTATCTACACCGTTGATATTTTACTTTGTAATGATATCTACATGGTAAAACATCATAAAAACTTATTTTTTTATTAAAAATATTATATCGGTAAACATCACACATATCAGCTAAAAATGCTAAATGTATGTCAGGAGCTTCTTTTCTCATCATCCGCCAACAGAAGTAGTCTAGGTGCGACTGAAAAGTTCTTTGATTGCTGCCTCTCATGTTTTTCAATACCCGAGTCTTCGCATCAAGCCAGGATCTTTCAGTTCCTTGTGTATGTGCCCCAGTGTTAGGATCGACGTAATACTGCTGATGATTTACGGAAAAATGACGAAAATTGATTTGGTTTAAATTAGAGTAAGCTGGCCAGTCGTCGGAATGGATTATTGAGCCTTCAGCGACTTCTCTCTGAATAATTGGTTGAAGTGTCTCACGGTCTCTTCTTTGAACGTAAAAATATCGGCACTCTGAGCCTCTCTCTAAACCAAATACCATCAATACGTCTCCCATGGTTACGGTTACTGTCCACTTCAGCTTCACCGTCTGTTGAATTTGGAGCCCGGTCTCCTTGCAACATTCGGACTCTGTTGTGCTTTCGCTGTCCTACAAAGCGTGCTTCATCAATTTGCACAGGCTCTTCTTCAGTCCCTGCCATTTGACCACGATGTTGGACTGAAACATTCGCTGTACAAACTTCTCTGCACATGTTGAACCAGTCGCATATTGCTTCGGTACCTCTACCAGTTAATCTTTGAACCAGATCATAAGAGAGGTCTTGTATAAAATAAAAGATCAATTCTAAAATTTGACAAAGAGAGAGCTTGCAATTTAGTTTGTTATTTAAATCTGTGAAGTGGATGAATACATTACCTCTGCGAACGGAACGAAAAGTTTGACATCCACGGTTTCTGCAACGAAGAACGGGAATAAATTCGCCATTTCGTCTTCTTTTCCGAGCGTCCTTCACCTCTCCGCCACATCGATGACACGGTGAAACACTTTGTTTTTCATCCAAAAGTCCACGTCTTCTTAAAAATGCCTGTGCTTTAGTTTCGTCGCTGATTTCGTTGTAGAATTATTGTGCACGCTTTAGGGCTGCGTCAATGACTGAAATATAAATGAGGATTTAGGGAGGTTATACTCCGGCTAGCTCAAACGTGCGGCTGTGACGTAGGCCTCTAGGGAGTAAGCAGCAGTACAGCGGTGCCACGTTTTATCCCCACCTTGGTTATCTCTCTCTCTCTCTCTCTCTCTCTCCATTCACACCCGACCTCTGCTGAGAGAAGGTCGTGACCTCACCCCGCTGCGCCCCACAACATCGCTTGCCCTGTGTTTTCGTCGTGCTCTTGGGCGTTTGTGTGTTCTCGCTTGTGGACCTTGTGTGTTGCCTGTGATTTCCCGACACGTGTTTGGTGTGTGTTCGCTTGTGGTTTCTGCCTGTGGTTGCCTCTGTGATTTGTGTTTCCGGTGTTTTTGCGTGTGATCTGGCTGTCTCCGGGTGTTCTGCGTGGGTTTCAGAGTGATTCAAGTGTGTTGTGTTTCCGGTGTTTTTGCGTGTGATCTGGCTGTTTCCGGGTGTTCTGCGTGGGTTTCAGAGTGATTCAAGTGCGTTGTGTTTCCGGTGTTTTTGCGTGTGATCTGGCTGTTTCCGGGTGTTCTGCGTGGGTTTCAGAGTGATTCAAGTGTGTTGTGTTTCCGGTGTTTTTGCGTGTGATCTGGCTGTTTCCGGGTGTTCTGCGTGGGTTTCAGAGTGATTCAAGTGTGTTGTGTTTCCGGTGTTTTTGCGTGTGATTTGGCTGCTTCTAAGTGTACTGCGTGGGTTTCAGAGCGTTTTGAGTGTGCTGTTTTGTTTCCGGTGTTTCTGCGTGTGATTTGGCTGTTTTCGAGTGTTCTGCGTTTCGAGTGTGTTGTGTTTCCAGTGCTTTTACGTGTGATTTGGATGTTTATAGTGCTCTGCGTGGGTTTCAGAGTGTTTTGAGTGTGCTGTTGTACTTCCGGTGTTTTTGCGAGTGACTTGAGGGTGTTTAGTCGTGCTTGTGCTTGGGTTTCTGAGTGTTTCGTGTGTCCCGAGTGTGACTTTGTGTTCCCGAGTGTCTCACGCGTGATTTGGGTGTGTCGACAACCCACCCTTTGAATTCCATGAGGATTCAATCTGCTCCTCCTCATTACACCCTCTTTAAATCCCCTAGAGGATTAACACTTCCTACACCCCTTTCCCTCACCTCACCTAAGCCCCCCCCCACCCTCGCTCACCTCACATCCCTTTTGCTCCTCCTCATCCCCTAGAGGATTAGCCCTTCCTACTCCTTCCTCACCTCCACATATTTCTAAGCCCTCCCCCCCTCACTCACCTTACCTCACATCCTATTTACCCATCCCTTCACCCACCTTACCTCGCCTCTTTCTTAACCTTTCTTGTTCTCACACACCTCACTCACCTCACATCCCTTCCTACTCCTCCTCTCTCCCACTTACCTCCTTTCCCAAACTCCCTCTCACTCATCTCACCTATTTCCTAACCCTCCTTGATCTCACACACCTCACTCACCGCCTCCCTTTCCCCTCTTTACTCACCTCACATCCCTTCCTACCCCTCTCTCTCCCACCTCACCTATTTCCTAACCCTCCTTGATCTCACACACCTCACTCACCGCCTCTCTTTCCCCTCTTTACTCACCTCACATCTCTTCCTACTCCTCCTCTCCCACCTCACCTATTTCCTAACCCTCCTTGATCTCACACACCTCACTCACCGCCTCCCTTCCCCTCTTTACTCACCTCACAACCCTTCCTACTCCTCCTCTCCCACCTCACCTATTTCCTAAACCCTCCTTGATCTCACACACCTCTTCCCCTCTTTACTCACCTCACATCCCTTCCTACTCCTCCTCTCTCTCACTTTTCCTCCATTACTAAACTACCTCTCACACACCTCACCCCTTTCCTAATCCCCTTCACTCTGTGTTTTATCTCTTTCATTTCAGCTAAGATGGCGCCTAAGAAGTGCAGTACTTGTAACGGTAGCTTCTCAGCTCACTTTTTTACAGGGCGTTCTGCTGTCTGTCGACTGTGTCTCTCCAGGCAGCATCTCGAGACAAGACTGCAGGAGCAGGAAGAGAAGATGGAAGAAGGCCAGAATAAAATAATAGAGCTTTCTCACCAGGCAGCATCTCGAGACCAGACTGCAGGAGCAAGAAGAGAAGATGGAAGCAGGTCAGAATAAAATAATAGAGCTTTCTCGCACTGTTGCCTCCTTGCAGGAATTCATCCAGGCTAACGTTGCTGTGGTGCCAAACCCTTCTCCAACCGTACCCTTGCCCTCAGCGGTACCGTCGACACCAGCGGACAACACCACGCAACGGGAGGATGCTAGTGGCACCGCCCATGATGGCTTCACCGTCGTGAATGGAGGAGCCAAACCAGCCAGACAAGCGATTTATCCTGTTCATTGCTTCAACAGGTTTGCCATTCTGGAGGAGGAGGACGAGCAGGAGAGCACCTTCCTGGTGGGTGACTCCATGATTCGCCAGCAGGTCGTTGAGTTCTGCGGCAGAGTTCCTCGTCGAAGACGGAACTATTGCTATCCTGGTGCTGGGATCGACGACATAACTGCTGCTCTTGAGGAGAGCTCCACCCAGGCTACTAATGATTCACTGTTTGTTATTCACACAGGTACGAACGACGTCACCACGACCCGGTCTGAGGAACTCCTGGAGAAGTACCGTAGGCTCATCCAGCAGTATAAGACTAAATCCCCTAACATTTTGATTTCAGGAGTTCTGCCACGGACTTGGGCGGAGAGCGACTTTTTCAGTAAGGCCTTCAGCCTAAACAACCGCTTACAGACTCTTTGCAGGGAGCTTGACGTGGAGTTCCTCAACACATGGGACAATTTCTATGGACAAAATGAGCTCTTTCACAGGGACGGATTGCACCTTTCTCCTATCGGGGCAGCCAGACTCGGAAGGCTCCTCAACGAAGCAGTGCGTGTCATCCGAACAAAAAACGAGTCACGGCCACGTCCCTCCACCCCACCCGTGTAAATAGACGCCGTGCATCGCAACAAACCCGTAACCATGATCCCGCAAGTACCACCACCTCTATTACTAAGCCTCTAGATAACTTAAAAATCCTTAGTTTCAATGCGCGTAGCCTAAGAAACAAGTTTGATGAACTGAGATGTCTTGCTTTAACAGAAAATTTTGACATAATTGCTATAACCGAAACATTTATCGACACCACAAATATTGATTTAAGTTCCGAATACAACATAGATGGCTACAGACTCTTCAACAAAGACCGTGTAAACCGTAGAGGCGGTGGCGTCGCCCTTTATGTCAAAAGCTATTTGCAACCCACTGACAAAACACCGGGAAACAGTAACGTTGAACATTTGTGCGTGCGAGTAAACATTGCAAAAGTCAACTTAAATATATCTGTCACCTACAGACCTCCCGGGCAATCAC
>NW_026111598.1:0-37500 GCF_024679095.1 Eriocheir sinensis
AAGTAGTTCAGGATGAGATAGATAAGCTTAAGAAGAACAAGTCGCCAGGTCCTGACGGGATATTTCCGAGGGTATTAAAGGAGTTAGGAGATGTAATCAGTGACCCACTAACCGACATCTTTAAGATGTCGGTAAATACTGGCTATGTGCCGAGCCTATGGAAAGTAGCTAATGTGACGCCGATTTTTAAAAAGGGGGACAGGTCAGTTGCTTCAAACTATCGCCCAATTAGCTTAACATCGGTTATAGGGAAGATGCTGGAGTCCATAATAGCCAGGAACATTCGGGAGCATTTAGAGAAACATAGCTTAATTCACGACTCGCAGCATGGGTTCACAAAAGGTAGGTCATGCCTCACCAATCTCTTGTCTTAATCTTAAATATTTCGTCACGCAAGTTCACAGACTTGACAAATATTTCGTAGGAATTTTGGGAATTTCCACGGGTAGCGTTATGACACCGGTGACAGTTTGACCCTCCTTATGTACCATGAACGTGAAAAAAATAAATATATACTCATAATAGCCCGTTTTTTTTTAAAGCAGAGGAGTCAGTTCAAGGGCATAAAAAAGGTAACAAATGTAAGAAGAAAAACCCCCTACTCACTGCTCCTAAAAAGAGTTAGAGGAGTGGCCGAAAGATAGGTCAAATTCAGGAGGAGAGGTGTCCTGATACCCTCCTCTTGAAAGAGTTCAAGTCGTAGGCAGGAGGAAATACAGATGAAGGAAGATTATTCCAGAGTTTACCAGCGTGAGGGATGAAAGAGTGAAGATGCTGGTTAACTCATGCATAAGGGATTTGGACAGTAAAGGGATGAGCTTGAGTAGAAAGTTAAGTGTGCCGAGGCCGCGGGAGGGGGGAAGGCATGCAGTTAGCAAGTTCAGAAGAGCAGTCAGCATGAAAATATCGATAGAAGATAGAAAGAGAGGTAACATGGCGGCGAAATCTAAGAGGTAGAATACTATCAGTAAGAGGAGGAGAGCTGATGAGACAAAGAACCTTAGACTCCACTCTGTCCAAGAGAGCTGTGTGAGTGGAGCCCCCCCACACTTGAGATGAACACTCCGTACCAGTGTAGATAAGGCCCCTGTTAATGGGTTGCAACTGTGCGGGGGAAAAGAACTGGCGGAGACGGTACAGACGCCCAGCCTCGAGGAAGCTGATTTAGTAAGAGAAGATATATGAAGTTTCCAGTTGAGATTAGGAGTTAAGGATAGACCGAGGTCGTTTAGTGTTGAAGACGGTGATAGCTGAGTGTTGTCAAAAAATAGTGGATAGTTGTTTGGAAGATTGTGTCGAGTGGATAGGTGGAGAAACTGTATTTTTGAGGCGTTGAAGGACACCAAGTTCTTCTTGCCCCAATCGGAAATAATAGTAAGGTCTGAGACTAAGCGTTCTGCCGCCTCCATTCATGAATCATTTATTTTCTGTTCGGTGGGTCTTCTATTAAAAGAAGTTGTGTAGTGCAGAGTAGAGTCATCGGCGTAGGAATGGATAGGACAGATCGTTTTGGAAATAAGATCATCAATGAACAACAGAAAGAGAGTGGGAGATAGGACAGAACCCTGCGGAACACTACTGTTAATAGGTTTAGGGGAAGAACAGTGACCGTCTACCACAGCAGAAATAGAACGGTAAGAAAGGAAACTGGAGATAAAGGTAGAGAGAGAAGGATGGAAACCGTAGGAGGGTAGTTTGGAAAGCAAAGACTTGTGCCAGACCCTATCAAAAGCTTTTGATAGGTTTCACCGAAACGGCTAAGAGAGGATAACCAATAATCAGTTAGGAAGCCAAGGAGATCACCTGTAGAACGCCCCTTGCGGAAGATCAGAAGGTCAGAAGGTCAAAAGTGGAAAGGTGCTTTTGAATCTTCCGGTTAAGGATTGATTGAAATGCTTTAGATAGGCAAGAACGCAAAGCTATAGGACGGTAGTTTGAGGGATTGGAACGGTCACCCTTCTTAGGCACAGGCTGTATGAAGGCATACTTCCAGCAGGAAGGAAAGGTAGACGTTGACAGACAGAGGCGAAAGAGTTTGACGAGGCAGGGTGTCAGCAAGGAATCACAGTTTTTAAGGACAATAGGAGGCACTCCATTAGGTCCTTCTGATGATTTAGACCAGAGAGGGCATAGAAGACATAATTTTTAAGAATCTTAATAGCAGGCATAAAAGAGTCAGAGGGGGGATGATTAGGAGGTATATGCCAAGAATCGTCTAGAGTGGAGTTTCTAGAGAAAGTTTGAAAGAAGAGTTTAGCCTTAGAGATAGATGAGATAGCGGTGTTGCCGTCAGGACTAAGGAGAGGAGGGAAAGATGAAGAAGTGAAAATGGAGGAGATGTTTTTAGCTAGATGCCAAAAAGTCACCGGAAGAATTAGAAAAAGCAAGGTGTTGACATTTACTATTAATGGATGAGTTTTTGGTAAGTCGGAGAATAGATTTGGCACGATTCCGGGAAAAAATGTAAAGATTATGATTAGCGGGAGATCGAAGGCTCTGGTACCTCGTGTGAGATGTCTCTCTATCTCTGACAAAATGAGAACAAGCGTTATTAAACTAAGGCTTTTTAGCATGAGGAGTAGAGAAAGCACGTGGAATGTATGCCTCCATTCCAGAGACAATCACCTCTGTGATGCGCTGGGCGCACACGGAGGGGTCTCTATCCTGGAAGCAGTAATCCTTCCACGGGAAATCGGAAAAGTACATCCTCAGGTCGTCCCACCGAGCTGAAGCAAAATGCCAGAAGCATCGCCTCTTCGGTGGGTCCAGAGGGTGTGCAGGAGCGATAGGACAGGATACAGAAATAAGGTTGTGATCGGAGGAGCCCAACGGAGAGAACAGTTTGACAGAGTAAGCAGAAGGGTTAGAGGTAAGGAAGAGATCTAGTATGTTGGGCCGGTCTCAAAGACGGTCGGGAATACGTGTAGGGTGCTAAACCAACTGCTGTAGGTCATTGAGAAGAGCAGAGTTGTAGGCTTGTTCACCGGGCTGGTCAGTGAAAGAGGATGAAAGCCTAGGCCGGTGGAGAACATTGAAATCTCCTAGGATGGAGAATTCAGCGAAATGAGATTTGGGCAAGATGTGCTCCACTTTAAAGTTCAAATAGTCAAAGCATTTTACATAGTTAGTAGAGTTAGGTGAGAGATGAACAGCACATATGTATTTAGTAATAGAATGACAATGAGGTCTTAGCCAGATCCTGGAAAATTCTGAAGAGTCAAGGTCGTGGGCACGAGAGCAAGTGATGTCGTTGCGCACGTAGGCGCAATATCCAGCTTTGGATTGAAATTTAGGATAGAGATAGTAGGAGGGAACAGAGTAGAGGTTTCTGTCAGCAGCCTCAGAAACCTGTGTTTCGGTGAGGAAGAGAAGGTGAGGTTTAGAGGAGGAGAGATGGTGTTCCACAGAATGAAAATTAGAAAGAAGACAGCGTATGTTGCAAATATTGAGAAGGAAAAGGCTCGATGAGTTTTCAAGACACCTCTCAGGTCGGCAGCCAAAAGGGGAGTCCTCTCTGAGGGAATTTGTGGTTCTCCCCTCAGGCGGGGACTCCGAGGCATGGTTATTGAACGCCATTTTTTATTTTGAATTTGGGAAAAGTTGTGTGTGTTGTGTGAATGTAGTGTGGTGTGGATAGAAGAGGATCTGTCTTTAGAGAGCATGCTGAACTACTCTCTGGTATAGATGAGACAATAGGGAAACGGTTAGTGAGGTAATGGGAAGGGTCTTTGGAGGGCTTCAGCACCCTCCTCACTTCCCATGTGAGTGGGAGCCACCGGGAGTGGCTTGCGCCCGTTCGGTAGGTGTCTTCCTACCTACTCCAATTTGGCCTCTGGAAATAGTTGATGTGATCTTCTATGTGGCCTTGGGAAATATCGTAGTAGGAGCCCGATACGTTTAAGAATATGGATCTCTAGAAGCCTTCGGACCTTAGATGAATGCCTCTTCCCCTCCCCCAAAGGTCCTGCCTCCTGAGGGTATCAAGGTGATCCAGGTCCTCCAACACGCGCACCTCCTCGGCAAGGCACTGACCCTGAGACACATCCGTGGCCACAGAGAACTGCCCATCATTGCCCAGGGTCAGCATGTACTTGTTTCTTTTTGCCAAGTAGGAGTTCTCCAGGGCTGACTCAAGCTTCCACTCTTATTTCTTTTCTGTTTCAAACGTACCTGAATCTGGATATCACATCAAAGTTGGCGCGTGTGTCTTTGCCAGAGCATTCAGTCCTTGTGTGTCACGTAAAAGTTTTCCCTTGCAGATTTAAATTATGACTTCAACTACCAGATATCCAGGAGACTGAAGAAGGAAGTGACTGTGCTGCCCGGAGACTCCTTCATTCAAGAGTGCCTGTATGACTCTAAGGGCAGAACGGACCCAACCTTTGTTAGTACCGAAAACTTTCTCTCTGTAGTTTTGGGTCTCATGAATATCCAAGACTATCGGGTTTTAAAGGTGTCAGTGCTTAGCTTCATTATTTGATTATACAATTCATTCATAGCTTGTTCACATTTTCTTGTTTCATCATACGGAATGAACTTATGGCTGTTACGCCTCCCATTCAGGTTCAGTAATTTTTCACAGCACTTTTCTGCTCCGTGTGGCGTCACTTGAATTTTGTGGATATGGCACTTCGTAATATTTATTGTTCCATTACCGAAACAAAGATGCATTCTTTTCGAAATGGTTGTATATGACACACTGTGGGTTTTAATTGCCGTATCACCACACATACTGGTTACAACGACGATTAAAGTCTCAAAAATTCTATAAATGAGAAAAAATAGCCTCAAACGGATTACAGCTGGAGTTACAGTATTGCATAAATGACTTACAATAATATATAAACACCAAACTTTCCGTATATGCATTAAAGATAATTAAGTGTGATGATAATGAGGCCCTTTAATCAAGAAACAACTCTTTAGGGCGGCCTTGACTCCGGGGATGAGATGTGCCAGTCCTTCCTGCTGTATTACCCCAAGATGCCCCTGACTTACTGCGCGTCACACCCCGCCCTGGGGAACATCTACCGGCCACTCGGGGTGAAGAACATCCAGACACTGAATAAGTTAGTAAAAGACGTAATACGTTCATAAAATTGTGCATCATGAAAGTGAACTTCTCTCTAACACTTTGCAAATATATTCATTAGTAACTACTGGCTCATTTCCTTACAACATTTTGTTTCATTCCAGGAACATGACCTATTTTTGGGAAGTGTGTGTGTGTGTGTGTGTGTGTGTGTGTGTGTGTGTGTGTGTGTGTGTGTGTGTGTGTGTGTGTGTGTGTGTGTGTGTGTGTGTGTGTGTGTGTGTGTGTGTGTGTGTGTGTGTGTGTGTGTGTGTGTGTGTGTGTGTGTGTGTGTGTGTGTGTGTGTCGTGGCAAATATAATTAAGTCACCTTCCTTCCAACAAGCACCTGTAATTTTAAAATTCATCAAAACAGGGAAGTGAATGAGGAGGGCGAGAGGAAGCTGGTTGAGGCACTCTTGGAGAAGAAGGAGAGGCCCGCTATAAAGGAGTACGATTTTGGAATGATCTACAAGAGTATGGCAGTCCATGAACCCAGCTGTAAGTGCATGTGAAACTGAATTTGAACACTCACGCTTTCAGTCACGCGTCACCATGTTATGTTTTATAGGCAACTGTATGTCTGTGCGATAGTCTACGTTTACTTAAGTATTATAATATATGGCAAATCTGTCTAATTTAGTCAGTCATTCCTTTAAACAGTATTAGTGTTAGCTATAAATGGTAATACAATGACACATGGATATGGGAGGACGAATAGATCACAGAAAATGCATAATACGTAGGCGTACCTGACATCACCACAGCCGATCCAGGATTCAGAACGTTGCCCAAGGTAGAGGAGGTAACGTTATAATTGTATTTCGTAAAGAATCCTTAAAACCAAAAACTAACTAAAATTATGAGTATTCTTTTTCTTGAACAAAACATTGAATACACAACAGAACAATAATATGAAAATAAGTATTGCTGTGGTCCGCAGGCCCCAGGCAGCAGGCCCGCTATTTTGAGGGTATCAGATACCTGAAATAGCATATTTTTACTGCTCAAAGCAGGTGATGTCACTTATTGTGACTTCGTGAGCTTTCATATTTATCTATTTGTGTATATTTCATGGTGGCAGAACTTAACTTACTAGTTTCATTTTTACAAGTGAAACGAATTTGTGACTGTTTATCACAATAGAATTTCACTCTAATAAGTGAATCAGACACCACAGAAATATTACCAGTGTGTGTAAGAACGAATACAAAGATAAGCATATACTTTGATTTAACTCTAGGAAGTCTTGTGGATCGTTAATAAATAAAGACAAAATATCCGGATAGGTTATTCTTTAGCCCATTAACTTCAGTGCCCCCCAAAAAAACAGTCCCTCCACCAAGTTTGTACCTCACATTTGATGATGTTAGGTGCGCCTATTGTAAAACCTTAAAGGATGAATCGTGGCTAGTCAAATGCCGGGTCAATGAACACAGAAATAAGAAGTGACTTGCTTGACCATTTTCTCTCCCTTCCTCGCAGCATTAAGTAACAAGACCTTGTACGACATTTTCCACGATAAGAAGACATGGAGAGACATGGGCAGGATGCGGACTCTGCAAAAACTAACTGAATATGGCACTCATCGCATGATGTGTCGTATTAATGGCAAAGGACAGGTAAGATGGTCGGTGTCAGTAGTGAAGTTTTGTACGTTTGTAATTTTGAACCCTCTATCACCCGGGTGCGCAGGACCATACTTATAAAACACTTCTAAACAACATTTACACTACATTTACAAATAACATTTACACTACATTTACAAACAACATTTCCATTATACTTACACAAAACATTTACACTATACCTACAAACAACATTTACATTACATATACAAACATCATTTACACTACATTTACAAACAACATTTATATTACATTTACAAACAACATTTACACTATGTTTACAAACAACATTTACACTACATTTACAAACAACATTTAGACTACATTTACAAACAACATTTGCACTATATTTACAAACAACATTTACATTACATATACAAACAACATTTACATTACATTTACAAACAACATTTAGACTACATTTACAAACAACATTTAGACTACATTTACAAACAACATTTAGACTACATTTACAAACAACATTTAGACTACATTTACAAACAACATTTACACTACATTTACAAACAACATTTACACTACATTTACAAACAACATTTAAACTACATTTACAAACAACATTTATATTACATATACAAACAACATCTACACTACATATACAAACAACATTTACATTTCATTTACAAACAACATTTACACTACATTTTACATTACATTTACAAAGAACATTTACATTTCATTTACAAACAACATTTACACTACATTTTACATTACATTTACAAACAACATTTACACTACACTTACAAACAACATTTACACTTCATTTTACATTACATTTACAAACAACATCTACACAACATATACAAACAACATTTACATTACGTTTACAAGCATTTACAGTACATTTACAAACATTTACGGTACATATACAGACAACATTTACATTACATTTACAAACAGCATTTAACCTACATTTTACATTACATTTACAAACAACATCTACACAACATATGCAAACAACATTTACACTACACTTACAAACAACATTTACCCAACATTTTACATTGCATTTACAAACAACATCTACACAGCATATAAAAACACCATTTACATTAGATTTACAAACAACATTTGCACTACATTTACAAATAACATTTACACTACATTTACAAACAACATTTACATTACGTATAAGATACCCCCAAACAACATTTTCGAAACCACTGCATACTTCTATTCACTGTAAATAGCGTTGATATACTACACAGTTGTAATGATTTAACTACACCTCGCAGCACCTCAATTTCTGTAACATAATCATAGTTTTTAGTTTACCTGTGACTTTGTGCAGTGCGTTTTGCATGAGATGAGGAGGGAGTGATGTATTTATTGACAATTCTGCTTTATTGATATTACGGTTTGCTTCTTTTCTGCTTGCTTAACTGACCTATTCCTACACCTTAATTACGCTTTTTATCTTACAAGTTGGCTTCTAAACTCTTTCTTTTATGTTCCCTTCCGCCCTTCCCAATCTCTCCCCTAATCACATAAGTAACTGGTATTGTTTTTTGCAGTTTCATGACTATGAGTACCCACACTTCACCTCAATCAAAACGCTGGACAGTGAATGTTCAGAAGCCCACGAATCTCTAGTCTACCATCTCGTACCCTCAGGTTAGTCACACAAGCGAGAGACCCAAACAAATATATGTGTACGGACAAATAAGAAAGTATATACCCAAACAAACTGTGACTGGTGATTTTTTTCTTACAACAAAGGAGACGGTTCAAGGGCAACAAAAAGAGTGTAGAAAAAAGCCCGCTACTCACCGGTCCAACAACAGAGAAAAGTAAAGAGTGGCCAAAAGAGAGGTCAATTTCGGGCGGAGAGGATTCTTGATACACTCTTCTTGAAGGAAGTCAAGTCATAGGCAGGAGGAAATGCAGACGAAGGAAGGCTGTTCCAGAGTTTACCAGTGTAAGGGATGAAAGAGTGAAGATGCTGGGTAACTCTTGCATAAGGGGTTTGGACAGTATAGCGATGAGCTAGAGTAGAAAATAGAGTGCAGCTGGGCCGCTGGGGGGTGGTGGGGGGGTGGAAGTTTAAAAGAGTTGGAAGTTCAAAAGAGCAGTCAGCTTTAAGATATCAATAGAAAATAAAGAGAGGCAACATGGGGGCGGAATTAAGGAGTCTGTCAGTATGAGGAGGGGAGTTGATGAGACGAAAGACCATGTTTATTAGAATTTCATTTTCACCAATAACGATGCTGAGGCAGTCGAAATATGTCCTTATTTAATATATTAGTATAGCTTATATATCATATGAAGCCTGATTTCGGAGCCCCCCACACATGTGATGCATACTCCATACGAGGGCGGACGAGGCCCCTCTATATGGACAGCATCTCTGCGGGGAAGAAAAACTGGCAGAGACGATACAGAACGCCCAACCTCGAGGAAGCTGATTTAGTGAGAGAGGAGATATGGAGTTCCAGGTTTTTTTTTACAGCAGAGGAGTCAGTTCAAGGGCATAAAAAAGGTAACATATGTGAAAAAAAGGCCCGCTACCCACTGCTCCTATAAAGAGTTAGAGGAGTGGCCGAAAGATAGGTCAACTTCGGGAGGAGGTGTCCTGATACCCTACTCTTGAAAGAGTTCAAGTCGTAGGCAGGAGGAAATACAGATGAAGGAAGATTGTTCCAGAGCTTACCAGCGTGAGAGATGAAAGAGTGAGGATGCTGGTTAACTCCTGCGTAAGGGATTTGGACAGTAAAGGGATGGGCTTGAGTAGAAAGTCGTGTGTTGCGAGGCCGCGGGAGGGGGGAGGGCATGCAATTAGCAAGTTCAGAAGAGCAGTCACCATGAAAATATCGATAGAAGATAGAAGAGAGGCAACATGGCGGCGAAATTTAAGAGGTAGAAGACTATCAGTAAGACGAGGAGAGCTGATGAGACGAAGAGCCTTTGACTCCACTCTGTCCAAGAGAGCTGTGTGAGTGGACCCCCCCCCGCCACACGTGAGATGTATACTCCATGCGAGGACGGACAAGGCCCTTGTAAATGAATAGCAACTGTGCGGGGGAGAAGAACTGGCGGAGACGGTACAGAACGCCCAGCCTCAAGGAAGCTGATTTAGTAAGAGAAGAGATATGAAGTTTCCAGTTGAGATTTTGAGTTAAGGATAGACAGAGGATGTTTAGTGTTGAAGAAGGTGACAGCTGGGTGTTGTCAAAGAATAGGGGATAGTTGTTTGGTAGATTGTGTTGAGTTGGTAGGTGGAGAAACTGTGTTTTTGAGGCGTTAAAAGACACCAAGTTCTTGCCCCATTCGGAAATAACAGTAAGGTCTGAGGCTAAGCGTTCTGCTGCCTCCAGCCTGGAATCATTTAGTTCCTGTTGGGTGGGTCTTCTATTAAAAGAAGTTGAGCAATGCAGAGTAGAGTCATCGGCGTAAGAATGGATAGGACAGTTCGTTTTGGAAAGAAGATCATCGATGAACAACAGAAAGAGAGTGGGAGATAGGACAGAATCCTGCGGAACACCACTATTAATAGGTTTAGATTCTGAGTTAAGGATAGACCGAGGATGTTTAGTGTGGGGGAAGATGACACCCGAGTGTTGTCAAAGAATAGGGGATAGGTGTTTGGAGGATTGTGTCGAGTTGATAAATGAAGAAATTGAGTTTTTGAGGCGTTGAAGGACACAAGGTTCTTGCCCCAATCGGAAATTATAGTAAGGACCTGAGGTTAAGCGTTCTGCACAATCTGCAGCCTCCATCCTGGAACTGTTTACTTCCTGTTCAGTTGGTCTTCTATCAAAATAAATTGAGTAATACAGAGTAGAGTCATCGGCGTAAGAATGGATAGGGCAGTTTGTTTTGGAAAGATCATCAATGAACAACAGAAAGAGAGTGGGAGACAGAGCAGAGCCCTGAGGAGCACCACTGTTGACAAGTCTTGTGAAGGAACAGTGACCGTCTACTACAGCAGTAATAGAACGTTCAGAAAGGAAACTGGAGATAAAGGTATAGAGAGAAGGTAAAAACCAAAGGAGGGTATTTGGAAACCATAGATTTGTGCCAGACCCTATCAAAGGCTTTTGATATGTCAAAAGCAACAGCTAAAGTTTCACCAAAACGGCTAAGAGAGGATGACCAAGAATATGTTAGGAGAGCAAGAAGATCACCAGCAGATCACCGCTTGCGGAACCCATACGGGCGATCAGAGAGAAGGTCAGAAGTGGATAGATGCTTAAGAAACTTCCGGTTAGACATTGATTCAAAAGCTTTAGATAGACAAGAAAGTAAAGCAATAGGACGGTAGTTTGAGGGACTAGAGCGGCCACCCTTCTTAGGCACAGGCTGTATGAAGTTGAACTTCCAGCAGGAAGGAAAGGTAGAGGTTGATAGGCAGAGGCGAAAGAATTTAACCAGGCAGGGTGTCAGCACGGAAACACAGCTTTTAAGGACAATAGGAGGCACTCCGTCAGGTCCATAAGCCTTCTGAGAGTTGAGGGCAGAGAGGGCATAGAAAACATCACTCTTAAGAATCTTAATAACAGGCATAAAGGAGTCAGAGGGGGGATGAGTAGGAAGAATATGCCCAAAATCGTCCAGAGTGGAGTTACAGTTGTTACAGAGAGTTTGAGAAAAGAGTTCAGCCTTAGAGATAGATGAGACGGCAGTGCTGCCGTCAGGGTTAAGGAGAGGAGGGAAACATGAAGAAGTGAAATTGGAGGACATATTTTTTGCTAGGTGTCAGAAGTCTCGGCAAGAATTAGAAAAAAAGCAAGGTTTTGACACTTACTATTTATGAAAGAAGTTCTGGTAAGTCGAAGAATAGATTTGGCACGATTCCGGGCTGAAATATAAAAGATATGGTTAGCAGGAGTGCGAGGGCTCTGGTACCTTTTGTGAGCTGCCTCTCTATCTTTGACAGCACGAGAACAAGGATTATTAAACCAAGGCTTTTACTTTTTAGTATGAGTAGAGAAAGTACGTGGAATGTATGCTTCCATCCCAGAGACAATCACCTCTGTAATGCCCTGGGCACACAAAGGGGTCGCTATTCTGGAAGGAGTAGTCATTTCACGGGAAATCGGAAAATGATATCCTCAGGTCGTCCCACCGAGCTGAAGCAAAATGCCAGAAGCATCGCCTCTTCGATGGGTCCAGAGGATGTACAGGAGCGATAGGACAGGATACAAAAATAAGGTTGTGATCGGAGGAGCCCAACGGAGAGAACAGTTTGACAGAGTAAGCAGAAGGGTTTGAGGTAAGGAAGAGGTCTAGTAAGTTGAACCTGTTTCCATGACAGTCGGGAACACGTGTTAGGTGCAGAGCCAACTGCTCTATGTAGATCGTTGAGGAGAGCAAAGTTGTAGGCTTGTTCACCAGGCTGGTCAGTGAAAGAGGATGAAAGACAAAGCTGGTGGTGAACATTGAAATCTCCCAATATGGAGATTTCAGCGAAAGGAGAGTGGGTCAAGATGTGTTCCACTTAAAGAGTTCAAGTACTCAAAGAATTTTGCATAATTAGTAGAGTTACGAGAGAGATAAACAGCACAGATGTATTTAGTAATATAATGACAATAACGTCTTAGCCAGATAGTGGGAAAAATACTAAGGAGTAAAGGTCGTGGACCTGATGAAGTGCTTCCTATTGACCTTAAAAATTGTGCCTCTGTGTTGACACCCTGCCTGGTCAAGCTCTTTCGTCTCCGCTTATCAAAATCGACCTTTCCTTCCTGCTGGAAGTACGCCTTCATAGAGCCTATGCCTAAGAAAGGTGACCACTCGAATCCTTCTGACTACTGCCCTATAGCTTTACTTTCCTGTTTATCTAAAGCTTATGAATCAACCCTCAACCGGAAGATTCAAAAGCACATTTCCACTTCTAACCTTCTATCTGATCGCCAGTATGGGTTCCGCAAGGGGCGTTCTACTGGCGATGTTCTTGCTCTCTTAACTGATTCTTGGTCATCCTCTTTTAGCCGCTTCCGTAAAACTTTCTCTGTTGCGTTAGGCATATCGAAAGCTGTCGCTAGAGTCTGGCACAATTCTCTGCTTTCTAAACTGCCCTCTTATGGTTTCTATCCTTCTCTCTGCTCCTTTATCTCCAGTTTCCTTTCCGGTCGTTCTATCTCTGCTGTGGTAGACGGTCACTGTTCTTTCCCTAAACCTATCAACAGTGGTGTTCCACAGGGCTCTGTCCCATCACCCACTCTCTTCCTGTTATTCATCAATGATCTTCTTTCCATAACAAACTATCCTATCCGCTCATAAACTGACGACTCCGCACTACATTATTCAATTTCTTTCAACACACGACCCTCTCAACAGGAATTAAGACTCCAGACTGGAAGCTGCAGAACGCTTAACCTCACACCTTGCTATCATATCTGATTAGGGTAGAAGGAACTTTGTGTCTTTCAATGCCTTAAAAACCCAATTTATTCACCTATAAACTCAACACAATCTTCCGAACACCTATCCCCTACTCATCAGCAACACTCAAATGTCACCTTTTTCAGCACTAAACATCCTCGGTCTATCCTTAACTCAAAATCTTAACTAGAAACTTCACATCTCTCCCACTGAATCAGCTTCCTCGAGGTTGGGCGTTCTGTATCATCTCCGCATAGTTGCTATCCATATACAGGGTTTTTTTCCGCCCTCGTATGGAGTATGCATCTCAAGTGTGGGGGGCTCCACTCACACAGCTCTTCTGGACAGAGTGGAGTCTAAGGCTCTTCGTTTCATCAGCTCTCCTCCTCTTACTGATAGTCTTCTACCTCTTAAATTCCGCTGCCATGTTGCCTCTATTCCTATCTTCTATCGATATTTTCACGCTAAATGCTCTTTTGTACTTGCTAACTGCATGCCTCCCCACTTCCCGCGGTCCGGCTGCACTCAGTATCCACTCTAGCTGATCCCAATACTGTCCAATCCCTTATGCAGTAGTTAACCAATATCTTCACTCTTTCATCCTTCACACTGGTAAACTCTGGAACAGTCTTCCTTCGTCTGTATTTCCTCCTGCCCATAACTTGACCTCTATCAAAAAGAGTGTATCAAGACACCTCTCCACTCGAAATTGACCTCTCTTTTGGCTACTCTTTACTATTTTCTGTTGTGGGAGCGGCAAGTAGCGGGATTTTTTTCTACACTCATTTGGTTGCCCCTGAGCCGACTCTTTTGTTTTAAAAATAAAGTTTACTACATATAATGAGGCAGCATATGTTAAAAGTTAAAGGCAATGATAAATTAAGCATTCTGGCTAACAATAAGGACTGCATGATGGTCCACCCTCTCTTTTTCTGACATTAATAATACTCTCAAACCTCTGAATTTTGATATATTAAAATTCTATGCTTTCAGGTTAAATACTTTCCCAGCTATATCAAACATCTCCCCTCCAATATTTCAGCCTATAGCCCCGTATCCTCACACTCTTCAAACATTGTCTTTCTGGTATTGCAGGACTACCGATGTACGATTCCAGACTCTTCAGAGGGAAGACATACTAATTAAAATTCTATGCTTTTAGGTCCATTTACTTTCCCAGCTTCATCATGACCTTCCATGACTTCAGAGCCTGTACCTTTACCCTAAATGACAATTTTCCATATATTTCCTGGTATTGCAACTTTCATACGTTTTCACACTTTTCAGAGGTGCCAAAGGGAGGTTCGTCCAGCCACGCCCTGCAGCCAGCCATCCCTCATTCTCTGCTGCTCGGCTCTGTGTCTCTCTTGTTCGTTCTCCTCAAGTAAAGATTATTGGCCCCGAGGAACAACCTCCTGGATCTTCTACTGAATACGTATAATCTAATAAGGAACGTTCAGGGGTAGCCTACTTTACCTTGCCCTGGTCGGTAAAGAATTTTAACCTTTAGCATCGTGTAATCAGTCGCCCTCAGAAAAATTATAGGAATAAAATTATGCAAATAAAGTAATAACGAAATAATGGGAGTAATATAATGCCAACTAGCCTTTTTCCTCTGTTTGTGTGCTGTTTTTGTGAGCTTTGAGGCGTTCTGTGCTGGGAGCTTGTGGTGTGCTGGAGGACGACACAATCAGGAGGATTACTGCATACTACTGACCGCTAAGTGTTCTGATTTAGTATTTACCTAGTTAGGTAGAGATCCACAGTTAGTTCTAGGCCACGTGTATTAAGCTTCCCACACCTACACCAACTTCAACACTCTTTCACGCGAACCGAGTGCTACACGGTTTTATATTACTTTTGTGTTAATACAGCTTTATCTTATTTACGTAAGTGATTTCTCAGTATAATAATATACGCACGTGTTTTGTCTTGGTAGATAGAAATGACCGCGCCTTTTTTCCGAGCCACACCCTCTTCCCCGGGGAGTTGACCTGACTGCGACCTGACTGCAGCTGCTGGTTTGTTTTCCTAGATACACGTTTTTCCCAAGAGATTTGACCTGACTACCTCACCGCAGCTGCGGAATCTTGTTATTATTCTAACGCGCCAAATTATTTTTGTCTTGCCTCGCCCATATCTTCACCATGCCGTCCCTCAAGCGTTGCTCTGGGTGTGGCCTTCGCATAGCCAAGCAGTACTTTCTTTCCAAGGACGTTTGTAGGTTCTGCGTTAAAACTCAGAAACATGGAAACATGGAAATGCAGGCAACAGAGACCCTATTGGCTCATTACGAGGTCGCCCGCTTGGGTGATTTAATCTGCTCGACCGCCACTTGGGGCTTGATGAGCAGATGAAAGCCCCTCGTTATTCAGTTTACTCCCGACGCAGCGAAATGACGGTCGATTCTATATTTGAAGGAGTTGATGGTATTCGCATTTACTACTTCTGAGGGAAGATTGTTCCAGTGGCGGATGACTCGGTTTGAAAAGAAACTCCTTCCAATGTCTGTGTTACATCGACTCGACTGAATGGGTAAACCGTTATTTCTAGTTCTTGAGTTTGTTTGCAGTTCAAAGAATTTGGAGTAATCGACGTTATTGAACTTTTTTAGATACTTGAAGACTTGAATCATATCCCCTCGCGGGCGTCTTTTCTCCAATGTAAAGAGATTGAATCGCTTGAGTCGTTCCTCGTACGGTTGAGCCCTTACGGTTGGAATCATCTTTGTGGCGCGTCGTTGAATCCTTTCCAGTAAAGCAATGTCCTTTCTGTAGTTAGGGGACCAGAACTGTACTGCATACTCGAGGTGCGGGCTTACCATGGAATTATGCAAGGATAGCATCACGTCTGGTGTTTTACACTCGAAGTTCCTCGCTATGAACCCGAGCATAGTGTTGGCTTTGTTGTATGCTTTTCTACAGTGATTCGCGTGTTTCAGGTCACTGCTGATAGTGACTCCAAGATCCTTTTCCTCCTGCATCGCCTGCAGAGGTCTCCCATTCATGATGTATGTGTGGTTACTATTCTGGGACCCAATGTGCATGACTTTGCATTTGTCAACATTAAAAGACATTTGCCATTTTTCCGACCATTCGATAATGTGATTGAGGTGTTTCTGAATGATTTCGCAGTCGGTCTTTGTGAGGGTCTCTCCACCCACCTTGGTGTCATCTGCAAATTTCGATATTGTGGATTTCAGTCCTGATTCTAGGTCATTGATATATATGATAAAGAGGATGGGTCCCAGCACTGACCCTTGAGGCACTCCACAAGTGACTGGAAGCCAATCGGAAGGCTGTCCGTTGAGTAGTACTGTCAGGACCCAGAAGACGAGGAAACAGAGGAGTGAGATATACAACTGTGTAAACATCTGACAGGACAAACACTAACAAAAAGGGTGACATATATATAAGTGTAAACATCTCAAGTACCAAACAGGGAAACAACGAGGGTAAAGGAAAACAGATACCCAGAGAGGAAAGGCAGGTATACAACTGTGTAAACATCTGACAGGACAAACACTAACAAAAAGGGTGACATATATATATGTGTAAGCATCTCAAGTACCAAAGAGGGGAAACAACGAGGGTAAAGGAAAACAGATACCCAGACTCAGATACAGAAAACAGATGCCCAGTGGGCGTGGTCAGAAAGTGTGAACAACCATTGAAAAAGACTCTGACCCGTGACGTCAGTTGTGGCGACATGTTATGAGCCAATAATTTAACAGAAAAATCACTGTGGGAGTGTCTTAAGACTGACTCACGAATAGCAGGAGAAGTAAAACAATACAACATAATGAGCGAGCAGATGGGTGTGACAGGAAGTATTGGCCATTGGTTATGTAGAAAATTAAGGGCGTGTCAAGGATGTAAGTCCGCCTAAAGCAAAGAAAAATGTGGCCTAGAAATCAGTGGTATGAGTAGACCGAGCTTGGTTCTCGCCTCAAGCAGACCTGCTACTCACTCAGCCGAGAATGGCTGTTGTGATCTTAATCGTGAGTAGAAATTCGAGAATCTAAGGGAAACCGACTGTATTGTCCTGGAGATTATAATGTAGGAGATGTGAAGTAGGATTGTGAGTGGGACAGGATTGTGATTATTTGTTTGCGATGTAAAGCAAAGGTAAAACCACTGGGTGTGGTATTTGGTGCTTCCGTGACTTGTAGTAGATTATACTATAGGAATGTGTAGTAGGATTTTGTGAAGAGAGTACATAATGATTGTGATGTAAGCAGAGATACAAACCACTGCTTGTGGAACGACGAGTGTTATTATTATTGGCAACAACTGAGCACCTATTGTAGTATTATGTTTAAGACATGTCGTTTGTCATATGTTGCATCCATTGCTGAATATGCCAGTGTTATGATCGTCTGAGCACAGAATATTGCGTAAGGCAATTACTTTCATTTGATTTTAAATAAATGTATATTTTCTTTTTCCCTTGTTTATCCCCGAACTCCAGTCTCCAATAACAACTTAAGCCGGATCACGCTACCAGGGATACGAGACGGTGAGATCATTTATGGAGTAATTAATGAGTGATAAAAGAGTTGATTTAATACAAGAAAAGAAGGGTCTAAAACTGGCGGCAGCGGTATAGGGATAAATAGGGACATGTGCTTACAGTGCTTTTGTTTAATTTACTCTGACGAGAAAACGCCTCTTATTTTCATTAAGCTTTGCTCGTTTTAAGTGACGGAAATAATAGTGACGATTTAATTATATAATTAATGGTTCTTCCGGAGGACTTGGACTTTGACGATATGGTAATGGAAACTCTGGCCAACCACTGTTGTTCTGTAGTGCAATGGGTAGCACACGCGACTCAACCGAGAATTCATGAGTTCCTTCCCGGGCGGAGTGGAGAGGGATGGGCAGTCTCCACCCGCGCCGTGATCCACTCCTCAGTGAGAGGGTGTCAGGTGACAGGCAGCGGCAGCGTCCCGCCTCCCAGGTTTGTTTGTTTTAGGATTGTTACCCCAGGATGGAGGGGAGCACGGGGCTCTACGCCTCACAGGGTGGTGGTGTGCCGCGGCGGACATGCACCCATAGAGTGACTTTATAAAGGCCTAACCCGCGTCCCCCAGGTAGGAAGTGTAGAGTGTGATCTAGAAAAAATGTGAAATACTAAGAAAAGTGTGAGGTATGGATAAAAGTCATGAATAAAAAATAAAAAAAATGAAGCATATGGACAATAGTGTGAAGTATTAAGATAAATGTGTGAAGTAAGAGAATTAAAGGAAGAGGAGGCCAGAGTAGTGCCCCCCTCAGTTAACTACTACAAATGACATTAAATAAATAAATGAATAATAAAAAAAAAAAGAAATATGCACACTTGCAGTGAAAAAAAAAAAAAACGGAAAATGAGCGAAGTACAAAACAGGGAGTAACCTTTAATATAATAAGATGAAGGCTATAACGAACAAGGGAGTAACCGCCTCACATAAATATAAGGAAAAGAAGGCTATAACGAACAAGGGAGTAACCGCCTTACATAAATATAAGGAAAAGAAGGCTATAACGAACAAGGGAGTGACCTTAAAAATAATGAAAAGAAGGCTATAATTAACATAACTCAAGAGTAACTCTGGTAGGCAGATCGCACTACTCATAATAATACATATGCAAAAGTGGCAGCACTCCTAGAAACAGGAGCGTGTGTGAGTTTTTAACGGATGAATTTATTAAAGAATTAGGGCTCGCAGTAAATGAATGTGAAGCGAAACCCGTGAATATTGTCTCTGTGCAAAGATACCATATTGAAAATGACGGTAAAAGACAAGTTAATATGGAAGGAAAAAGTAGTTTCCAAGACTTATTGATAACACGCGATATAGATTTGCCGACTCATATTATGTTGAGTACTGATTTGTCGTGTAGCACGAGATTACTTTGAAAACATTGCAACTAAATGAGGAACAAAAGAACGAAGCTTAAAACTGATAATAGAAGGGGAAACCATACAATTATGCCAGGAAAAATATGTCTTATATCTAGAGGTGAAGGATCTTAGCTAAATGTAGATGGAAATGAAGAATGTCTCATTGAAATTAAGGCCGTACGTTGCCAAGCAGCGGAACCTTTGCAACTGCATGCATCTGTTGCAGGTTACATAACGCTAGTGACGCAACTACAGGCAAGTGAAGCTTTATTTGAGCCTTGTGTTAGTACTCCTCAGGCTAGAGTCTTGTGCTCACGGATAGTTAAGTTAACCCCTTCATCTGACAATCAAAGATCTTATGTCACTGTGCCGTATTTGAATATTGAAAGTGTGTGTAAAGATAGATGATAATACAGCGTTAGGATTTGTGAAGCCTGTCACTCATGAGCAATACGCTGATCTGCCACAAGTATCTAGTGTACAGACCGCTGACACAGCTAAAACAGACTTGAAGCCCGCAGAGCTTGAAGTAAGGAAGAAAAGCCTCTATCAAATTGTTGACGCTAAAATCCCAAGTGAAGAGAGAGAATCAGGTTTTAAAGTCCTTAATAGATAAATATATAACAGTGTTTTCCACAGAACAAGAACCATTAACAGTAACGCCCTAATTTTTTAAGCACCATCAAGCAAAACACTGATGAAGTAGTGTACAGGCGTCCATATAACATTCCTATCAGTTATCATGACAGAGTAAATAAACAACTTATATCGCTCCAGCAGCAGGGTGTGATTCGCCCTTCGCGATCACCCTATAATGCCCCACTTATCCCAGTGCCAAAAAAAAAGATGGAGTACTACGACTTTGTCTGGACTTCCGGGCACTTAATAAAACACTACGGGACGACCGGTACCCACTCCCTAATATAACTACCATACTCAATCAATTGGGAGATAGTAAGTTTTTTTTCATGCCTAGACTTGAAACAGGGTTACCATCAAATCCCCCTAGATGAAATCAGCAGAGAGAAGACGGCATTTTCTTCTCCAGCAGGACATTGGGAATTTACTTCCCTCCCCTTTGGCCTTAAAACAGCCCCGTCCTGCTTCAAGAAAATAATAAACACTGTCCTTACAGGACTATTAGGTAACAAGGTTCAGGTGTACCTTGATGACATAATTATCCTGGGCGATATATTTTCTAATCACGCAGATAACTTAGAACAAATTCTGGATCGCTTAAAGGAAGCCAAACTGACTCTTAAGATGGAGAAGTGTAACTTTTTTAAGGACAAAGTAGATTACCTGGGCCATGCCATCCGCTCAGAGGGAATAAGACCTCAATCTAGCAAGCTGGAGGCCATACAAAACGTCCTGGCCCCCCAAACTGTTCATGATTTACAGTCATTTCTTGGATTGACTAATTATTATCGCAAATTTATTGCAAATTATTCACAAATTGTTGCTCCTTTTCTAAAGATTTACAAAGGGAAGAAAGGTACACACACAAAAAAATAAAAATAAATAAATAAATAAATAAATAAATAATTAAAACTCCACTCATATGGACGGATGAAACAAAAATTGCGTTCTCAACCCTTAAGGATAGAACGCTTGGTACAGTCACTCTACCCATCCTACTACAATACTGGTGGAGTATTGCAATAACAGGATAATGATGATAAACTAAGACCTGTATCTTTTTTTGTGAGAAATTGAATACGGCAGAACAGCGGAACAGTATAGTTGAACGAGAGGCTTTAACTGTAATTTATGGGTTACACGTAAACCGCCCATTAATACTGGGTTACCCTGTTGAGATCCACACGGGTCACAGACCTTTAGTCTGGTTGTTACAGGTAGCTAGTCCCAACGGCAGGATAGCTAGATGGCAGACTTTCATGAGTGAGTATGGTTTCACAATCAATCATTTGCCTGGCAAGGAAAATATAGTAGCAGATTTTTTTTTATCAAGGATGAAGGCTCACAGGACACTGAGATTGAATTAGAAGGACACGCGCGATAATGTTTGTGGATGGGGAACAACAAAAACCGTGGAACACGTGGATAGTGAGGGGCAAGGTATTGCACTAGTGCAGAAAAAGAAACAGGCGCCGAAAAATGAGAAAATAAAATATATGATATGTATGGACCTGAATAGTGAGTGTATTGGCCACACACTTGACTGGAGTATTCAGGAGATTAGTGAGCTGCATGTTGAGCAGCCGGCATATAAGTATGCTAAAAGAAGGAAGCCCCATGAATGAAAACTGAGCAAAGACTCAGAGAAAAAAGGCATAATGTGAGATGCCGCCCCTGTTAGAGGTACAGGTGGAAAATGTGTTATATTGTGTTGAAGATGGGCATAATGTGAGATGCCGCCCCTGTCAGAGTTACAGGTGGAAATAAATGATGTGTTTTAGTGAGTCCGTACGGAGAAGCCACTAAGGTGGTGATTCTACCCCCCAAGTATTTCCAAGGCGATAACTCTGGCTCATTCGTCGCCACTGCAGGGCACGGAGGAACCAAAGTTACGTTATGTCGGTGTAGAAAGTTCGCTTTCTGGCCTGGAATGAAACGGGATGTAGAAAATTATGTAAGGAAGTGCGTCATGGTAGTCGTTTTAAAAGTGAGTTGGGAACTTGCACCCTGCTCCTTGGCGGCAATATCCAGACGTCACCGCTCCTTTGGAAGAATACACATGGACATTGTGTGTACCATGGGTTTATCGGACAATGGTGTTCGATACGTAATGCCCATAGTTGATGTTTTTAAAAGGTATTTGATTATAGTACCCTTACGGAGTAAGGAAGCCCGCGAAATGGCAAGGGCGTTGTACGTGGATGTTGTTTGTGTACACGGTGTTCCTCATACAGTTGTTACAGGTCAAGGTTCAGAGTTCGTTAATTCCGTGATGCAGGAGATAAATTAGAAGCTACCTGTGCGACACGCGAATAACGGCTTACCATACAAATGGAAATGGAATAATAAAGCGCGCAAATTATACTGTTGTTAACATTTTGAGGAGAATGTTCTAGGAAATGTGTCCGTTTGGGATATAATGCTACTTATAGACATCTTGGCCTATAATCCTGCGTATTATCGCACCATAAAGGAGTCCCCATTTTATCGAGAGAGACAGAGAGAGAATTTTTAGAGATCCTCCTGTACCCTACACTATGTTAGAAAAAAATTCAACAGCCCTGGTATGATATTTACTCCTATAAAGAGGAAATGGCTGCAATTGCAAGGACAGTTTATGATATTTACTCCTATAAAGAGGAAATGGCTGCAATTGCAAGGAAAGTTTATGATATTTACTCCTATAAAGAGGAAATGGCTGCAATTGCAAGGACAGTTTATGATATTGACTCCTATAAAGAGGAAATGGCTGCAATTGCAAGGAAAGTTTATGATATTGACTCCTATAAAGAGGAAATGGCTGCAATTGCAAGGACAGTTTATGATATTTACTCCTATGAAAAGGAAATGGCTGCAATTGCAAGGACAGTTTATGATATTGACTCCTATAAAGAGGAAATGGCTGCAATTGCAAGGACAGTTTATGATATTTACTCCTATAAAGAGGAAATGGCTGCAATTGCAAGGACAGTTTATGATATTGACTCCTATAAAGAGGAAATGGCTGCAATTGCAAGGACAGTTTATGATATTGACTCCTATAAAGAGGAAATGGCTGCAATTGCAAGGACAGTTTATGATATTTACTCCTATGAAAAGGAAATGGCTGCAATTGCAAGGAAAGTTTATGATATTGACTCCTATAAAGAGGAAATGGCTGCAATTGCAAGGAAAGTTTATGATATTTACTCCTATAAAGAGGAAATGGCTGCAATTGCAAGGAAAGTTTATGATATTGATTCCTATGAAAAGGAAATGGCTGCAATTGCAAAGAAAGTTTATGATAGATGCCAGGTTTACAATGAAGAAAGTAAAGAAGAAATGGAAAAGTATTACCAAGTTACAAAAATCAAAACTATCAACGTTGGCGACAGAGTGTTCCTCAAACATACACCAAAAAGAAAAGAAAAGAGAAAGTTGCAACCTATTTTTGATGGACCCTACAGGGTAATAGAGAAGATCAGTGATATAATGGTAAAAATTAGGAACCTCAGGACTAGTAAGGTTTCAACGGCCCCCACAGATATAGTAAAAGTTCTTCATGAAGATCGCATTGATGTGCAGCAATGTCCAACGATTAGGCGAGCATACCTTTTAAATCCAGAGACAGACACTGATCTATTCTTTGCATTGCTCAACCCTGAAATCGCTGAGAAAAATTCTACCGAAAATGATAACTCGTAGCGGAGAGGTGACTGCTACTCATGACACATTAAATAATGTTCGTTCTACAACAGCAATAAACAGCTGATGCACAGGCCCTACCTTCTCAGGTTACTCCCAAACTTTCAGAGCCACCTCGGCATAGATAAGGCCTTCGCTCTTCGACGGTACAAGAGTTGCTTAATGTAAGGTGTGCTAAGGCAAAAGAAAAAAAAGAGACAAAGCAAGGAAAAGACTAAAAAGAAATAATAAACAAAGGAATAAAGAAGATTTTAAGGCAGCGAGAAATGAATCCGTGAAAAGGAAGGAAGAAGAGAAGGAATATGAAAAGGATATTGTGGAAAAGTGTAAGGAACAACCCAAACTATTTTACAGATTCATAAAAGGAAAGATTGAACCAAGAGAAACAATTGACAGACTGAGCGACGGGAGTGTGACAACCGCTGATCCTCAAGACACGGCGGAGTTACTAAACAAAGAGTTCCGGCAAGTTTTTACTAAAGAATCAACGAGCCACAAGAAAACAAGACAAATGTTCACTGGGAAGAACTCTCAGTATATAAAGAGGAGATATATAACTGGAACTTGGAAGAGGGGAAAGCTGTAGGACCAGATGGAGTTTCAGGGAATAGATTAACATTTCTGTTTTTCTTTATATTTATTTCCTTGCAATCTTCCATTTCCCTTAGTTTAGCTGTTCTGTGTGTGTGTGTGTGTGTGTGTAGCAGCCACATCACTCACCCGCTGTGGTGTCTGTGGGACTGGCCGAGGGTGCAGGCAGCAGCTGCCTCGGACAAGGGTGCCCTAGCAGGCGGCGTCCAGCAGGCACACGGCCCCTCTCCAGGCCTGTGGGCAGGGCACTCACCCGCAGAGTGCCAGCACCTTCTTCTTCCTCTTCATTCTTCATTCCTCTTCATTCATCCTACGCTACTCACTCTTCAGTCATTCTTCTCCAGACCTCTAAGGCCCAGCATGCCTTCCTTCCTCCCTCTCTGGTCTTCCTTCTTCTGTATTCTTCAGTCATTTTTCTCTGGGTGTTTCCGCCAAGAGTGTTCCACGCGGCACACTGCTGTACTGCCTGTGCCTTTATCTCCCCTCAGCCCCAGCACAGTGCTCAGCCTTCCCTGCTGGAGCCACTTGCCCGTCCATCACCCAGCCACTGGCCAACAATACAAGGCTTGACAAGCACCACTGGAGTGTTCCTGCCTTGACCCATTACATATTCTGCCTTCAATTCCCTCGGGGCAGCAACCCTAACAAGCCATCACAGCTCCCAGGCCGGCACACTACCCCAGTGGTCTCTGCTGGGCCGGGTTTAACAAGCCATCACAGCTCCCAGGCCGGCACTCTGCACCAGTGGTCTCTGCCGGGCCGGGTTTAACAAGCCATCACAGCTCCCAGGCCAGCACTCTGCCCCAGTGGTCTCTGCTGGGCCGGGTTTAACAAGCCATCACAGCTCCCAGGCCAGCACTCTGCCCCAGTGGTCTCTGCTGGGCCGGGTTTAACAAGCCATCACAGCTCCCAGGCCAGCACTGCCCCAGTGGTCTCTGCTGGGCCGGGTTTAACAAGCCATCACAGCTCCCAGGCCGGCACTCTGCCCCAGTGGTCTCTGCTGGGCCGGGTTTAACAAGCCATCACAGCTCCCAGGCCGGCACTCTGCCCCAGTGGTCTCTGCTGGGCCGGGTTTAACAAGCCATCACAGCTCCCAGGCCAGCACTCTGCCCCAGTGGTCTCTGCTGGGCCGAGTTTAACAAGCCATCACAGCTCCCAGGCCGGCACTCTGCCCCAGTGGTCTCTGCTGGGCCGGGTTTAACAAGCCATCACAGCTCCCAGGCCAGCACTCTGCCCCAGTGGTCTCTGCTGGGCCGGGTTTAACAAGCCATCACAGCTCCCAGGCCGGCACTCTGCCCCAGTGGTCTCTGCTGGGCCGGGTTTAACAAGCCATCACAGCTCCCAGGCCAGCACTGCCCCAGTGGTCTCTGCTGGGCCGGGTTTAACAAGCCATCACAGCTCCCAGGCCGGCACTCTGCCCCAGTGGTCTCTGCTGGGCCGGGTTTAACAAGCCATCACAGCTCCCAGGCCGGCACTCTGCCCCAGTGGTCTCTGCTGGGCCGGGTTTAACAAGCCATCACAGCTCCCAGGCTGGCACTCTGCCCCAGTGGTCTCTGCTGGGCCGGGTTTAACAAGCCATCACAGCTCCCAGGCCGGCACTCTGCCCCAGTGGTCTCTGCTGGGCCGGGTTTAACAAGCCATCACAGCTCCCAGGCCAGCACTCTGCCCCAGTGGTCTCTGCTGGGCCGAGTTTAACAAGCCATCACAGCTCCCAGGCCAGCACTCTGCCCCAGTGGTCTCTGCTGGGCCGGGTTTAACAAGCCATCACAGCTCCCAGGCCAGCACTCTGCCCCAGTGGTCTCTGCTGGGCCGGGTTTAACAAGCCATCACAGCTCCCAGGCCAGCACTGCCCCAGTGGTCTCTGCTGGGCCGGGTTTAACAAGCCATCACAGCTCCCAGGCCAGCACTCTGCCCCAGTGGTCTCTGCTGGGCCGGGTTTAACAAGCCATCACAGCTCCCAGGCCAGCACTCTGCCCCAGTGGTCTCTGCTGGGCCGGGTTTAACAAGCCATCACAGCTCCCAGGCCAGCACTCTGCCCCAGTGGTCTCTGCTGGGCCGGGTTTAACAAGCCATCACAGCTCCCAGGCCAGCACTCTGCCCCAGTGGTCTCTGCTGGGCCGGGTTTAACAAGCCATCACAGTTCCCAGGCCAGCACTCTGCCCCAGTGGTCTCTGCTGGGCCGGGTTTAACAAGCCATCACAGCTCCCAGGCCGGCACTCTGCCCCAGTGGTCTCTGCCGGGCCGGGTTTAACAAGCCATCACAGCTCCCAGGCCGGCACTCTGCCCCAGTGGTCTCTGCCGGGCCGGGTTTAACAAGCCATCACAGCTCCCAGGCCGGCACTCTGCCCCAGTGGTCTCTGCCGGGCCGGGTTTAACAAGCCATCACAGCTCCCAGGCCGGCACTCTGCCCCAGTGGTCTCTGCTGGGCCGGGTTTCTTGTGGAGCGCAGGGAAACTTGACAAACCCTCACACAGCGTCCCCTTGGTAATCCTGCCGATGGTCTGTTGTGGCAACCTGAGTCACCGCTGCTGCACTGTGCCGGGGCAAGGTGGCCCGGGGCAGACGGCACTGTTCACTGTGGTGTTGGCTGCTGCACTGTGCCGGGGCAAGGTGGCCCGGGGCAGACGGCACTGTTCACTGTGGTGTTGGCTGCTGCACTGTGCCGGGACAAGGTGCCTCGGGGCAGACGGCACTGTTCACTGTGGTGTTGGCTGCTGCACTGTGCCGGGACAAGGTGGCTCGGGGCAGACGGCACTGTTCACTGTGGTGTTGGCTGCTGCACTGTGCCGGGACAAGGTGGCTCGGGGCTGACGGCACTGTTCACTGTGGTGTTGGCTGCTGCACTGTGCCGGGGCAAGGTGGCTCGGGGCAGACTGCACTGTTCACTGTGGTGTTGGCTGCTGCACTGTGCCGGGGCAAGGTGGCTCGGGGCAGACTGCACTGCTCACTGTGGTGTTGGTGCATCTCTCAGCAGTCAGCCACAACACTGTGCCAGTCCTCCCCAGGTGGTGTTGATGACTGGCTCCCCGTCACACACACACAGCAGCACAACACACCACCTCAGAGGTGGGTCTTCATGTGCCGGGCAATGTGCCCCTTTGTGTTAAAGTGCTTCCCACACACTTGAACTCTCTCAGGCCAGAGTGTCTGAACATGTGACGCTCCCGGGTTTGGTTCTCTCTCAACCTTTCTCCACATTCCAGACACTCATGAGGCCTTTCACCAGTGTGTGTGTGTTGAGGCCACCCTTCTGTGTAAACCTTTGGCCAAAAACTTCACACTCATGAGGCCTTTCACCAGGGTGTGTGTGTTGAGGCCACCCTTCTGTGTAAACCTTTGGCCAAAAACTTCACATTCATGAGGCCTTTCACCAGTGTGTGTAAGGGTGTGTGTTGAGATTACTCTCGCAACTGAGCACTTTGCCACACTCTTGGCATTCATGGGGTCATTCACCAGCGTGTGTAAGGGTGTGTGTGTTGAGGCCACCCTTCTGTGTAAACCTTTGGCCACAAAGTTCACATTCATGAGGTCGTTCACCAGTGTGTGTAAGGGTGTGTGTGTTGAGATTACTCTCGCAACTGAGCACTTTGCCACACTCTTGGCATTCATGAGGTCGTTCACCAGTGTGTGTAAGGGTGTGTGTGTTGAGTTTACTCTCGGAACTGAACCTTTGGCCACACTCTTGGCATTCATGGGGTCGTTCACCAGTGTGTGTAAGGGTGTGTGTGTTGAGTTTACTCTCGCAACTGAACCTTTGGCCACACTCTTGGCATTCATGAGGTCCTTCACCAGTGTGTGTAAGGGTGTGTGTGTTGAATTTACTCTCGCAAATGAACCTTTGGCCACACTCTTGGCATTCATGAGGTTAGTGGTAAGGTACAGGTGGGGAATAGGAAAGACAGTAGGAGTGTACAGTTGTATGGTGTAGGTTCGTTAGTTGTTCTGGTGTAGTTATTGTTTATCGGGCACCTTATTTGTATACCCCCGGCGTGCTGGGGGTGTGTGTTTAAATTGTTTGTGTGTAGAGAGCTAAGCTAAGCTATGGCGTCACTTGTGTGAAGTGATGTGTGGGCGGTTGTTCTCGTAGTGACTTCAAGCTGCGCGGAAACCAGGGGTGGACCAAGTTCGTGCTGCCGTCAAGCTCCTTGACGTGGGTGTAGTTCACGTCGTCTTGCTGGTCTAGTTTCTCCCATATCTTTCCGGCCGCCTCCCGTAGCCTTGTGCTGACTAGTTGTACTCCGAGTCTGCGGTGTTGTGCTGCTGTGTTTTCCGTGTACGGGTATTTCTGTCCGGTGGCACATCTCAGCGCTTTGTTCTGCAGCCTCTGAAGCTGTAACATCTTGGTGTGGGAAGCCATGTGTGTCGGGTGAGTAGTCTAGTATAGGAAGTATCTTAGTCTTTACCAGATACAGTTTGAGCCGCTCTGTGAAATGCCAGAATCTGTTTAGTGATGTGAGGGCTGTTTTAACTTTCATGGTTTTGTCGTTGACATGTTTAACGATCAGGCCGGTGGATGTCACTGTGTGGCCTAATATCTGGCATTGTTTTTGGTGGGAGATGGTGTTGCCCTGTATTTTTATGCCATTTATTTTTTTCCTGCCGAGTGCGACCACAGCGAACTTGTCTATGTTTGTTTTGATCTTCCATTTTTTTTCAAATGTTTTGAGTCTGTTCGCCTCCCGCACGACCAGGGCGTCATGGTGGTCTAGGGTACCGTTGGAGGTCACTATTTGTGTCGCGTCGTCAGCATAATATATATCCATACAGCTTCTGTTATCAGACCGGGGCATGTCAGAGGTGTAGGTGATGAAGAGCGTTGGTGATAACACGCTGCCCTGTGGCACGCCGCTGTGCAGGGGAACGGGAGGATATTGCTGACTTAACTCGAATGGAAGCTGAGCGCTGATCAAGGAAGCTACATAACAGTTTTTCCGTTAGCTCTGGCAGTCCGAGTTGAAGTATTTTGTATTGCAGGCCCTGTAGCCAGACTTTATCAAACGCTTTGCTGATGTCGCGTTGGATAATAGTGCAGTTTAGTCCTTGTCCTTTAGTGAGTGCTACCTTTTCGCTGGCGATGGAGATAGCTGACGTAGTGCTCCTCCCTGCCCTGAAGCCATACTGGGACGGGTTATAAAGGTTGTTTTCCTCCAGGTGACATCTGAGTCGTAAGTTGATTATTCTTTCAAAGATTTTTCCAGGGACTTCTAGGAGTGAGATTGGTCTGTAGTTCTTGGGATCCGTGGATGGTTTGCCTGGTTTAGGTATCATGGTGAGTGGCTACTTTGAATCGTTGAGGGAAGTAACCTGTTGTTAACATCGCATTATATATGGTGAGTAGGTACGCCAGCCCCCGGGGGGGTAACATGCTGATTTGTTGTTTATCTATTTTGCTCTCTCCGGGCGACGTGTTTTTCGTTTTGTTTATAGCTGATCGGAGCTCGGCTGTGCCTATTTCCATAGTCAACAGATGGGCCTGTGTTAGGCGCTGCAGATCAATCGTATGGTGTGGCCTGGTTCTTGTTGGGTCCTGTTGGAGCCATGCCTTTACTTCCCGTTCATTGTCTTGGTCATAATGAGCGTTGTCTTCAGGTCTTATTGTGAACACTGACTTCCAGGTTTCTCTGAACTCTTGGGCAATACCCTCGTCATCCTGTATTTTGACTCCTCCCTTTTCTAGGTGTATGGGGCGGTGGCGTGTGTTGCCCTGCAGGCGTTTTATTCCCCAGAAGGCTTTTGGGTCCTTGTATTTCTCGGCGAGGCCTTTTATTGTGTTTTCCCAGTGCCTGTTGTATGCTGTTTTGCACGTATCTTGTAGCGTTCGTTGGAGAACTCTACTTTGTTGATAAAGATCATGCGTCCAGCCGTGCCTCCCGGCGTATCGGAGGATGTTGGTAAAACGTAGCTGTGCGTCCGTAATCTCTTGGTTACGGTGGGGGTATGATAGTGTTTTGTGCCTTGTGAGGGGTATTGCTTGTGCTTGGGCAGTTTTGACAGCGGTATACCAGGTGTTGACAGCGGTTTCTATGTCATCTGTGTTTATCCCCTCTAGATGTAGGTCAGGTAGTTCTGAGTCAATAATGTTCTTATATTGCTCCCAATTCGCCTTTTTTGTGTTCATCCGCTGTGGGCAGGGCACGACAACGGGAGTGGTTGAGATGGTGAACAGTATTGGGAGGTGGTCGCTGCTCGTTAGTGGCCCCTGGCTGGCGTGGGTGTTGTGGTATGTTTTCCCATTCGTTAGAATCACGTCAGGCGTGGTGAGGGCTGAGTGGCCTATAAACGTGGGGAAATTTGGACCTATGTGCTGGGCTCCGAAGGTGGTGATGATTTTCATAATGTTTCGTCCAGTTGTATTTGTGTTGGAATGGCCAAGGCTGGTGTGGCGTGCGTTTAAGTCGCCTCGGAAGTACATAGGTTCAGGTATGCGTAGCAGTTTATAGAAGTCAGGAAACATAATGCAGCCCTCTCGTGGGGGGATGTAAGTAGTGGCAATATTAATGGGCCCGAGGGTAGTCATTAATTTAACAGAAAGGGTGTCGGAGTAGTGGAAGTCGTCATATATTTTGTGCTGGGTTCCTGTTTTGACTTCTCTTGCCACTCCAGCGTGTTGTTCACCTGTTCTGTTCCGCTGATAACATGAATAACCCGGTATCTTTAGAGCCTGGGTGTTGGGGAGGACATGGCTATTTATGAGGATTACATCTGGGATCTCATGTGTGTACGTGTTTATTAGATTGATGCGTTTGGTGTGCCAATGGTGGACATTGTGCTGTAGTATTTTTAGTTGATTGGTAGGTTGTGTGAATGACATGGTTGTATTAGGGGTCAGTTTTTGTTGCTCCTTTTGCCTCGCTCCTCAGCCCGGGGCGAGTGCTTGCTCTGTTGGCACCTTTGTGTTGGTCCTGATGCAAAGTATCAAAATTTGCTGATGACACGAAATTTGCTAGTAAAGTAACTGCGACACTCGACGAAGAAGCTTTATAATCAGATCTAGATCGACTTGCACGTTGGGCCAATCAATGGCAAATGGAATTTAACGTTGACAAATGTAAAGTGATGCACATCGGAAAAAATAACAATCACGTTCGGTACGTAATGAATGGCCAACAACTTTCTGCAGTAAGTAAAGAAAAGGATCTTGGAATCACTATATCAAGCGATTTAAAGCCCAGTCAGCATTGTTCAGAGGTAGTTAAAACTGCAAACAAACTGGTTGGCTTCATCGGACGAGTCTTCAATAATAAATCGGAAAAAGTAATATTAAAACTGTATAATTCGTTGGTTTTACCCCGTCTAGAGTACTGTGTACAGTTTTGGTCTCCCTACTACAGAAAAGACATAGAAAAGTTGGAACGGGTCCAACGAAGAGTAACAAAGATGATTCCTAGTTTAAGAAATTTGTCATATGAACAAAGGCTTAAAGTAAATTTTTTTCAGCCTTTCAAAAGGAAGAATGCGAGGCGATCTAATAGAAGTGTTTAAAATGTTTAAAGAATTCAGTGATATTAATGCGGAAGATTACTTTACAATTGATCGATCAAATAGAACAAGAAGAAATCACAATTTGAAGATAAGTGGTAAAAGATTCTCGTCGCACGAAGCTAAACACTTCTTCTTCAATCGAGTTGTTAATGTTTGGAACTCTCTACCCTGTGATGTCGTTGATAGTACAACAGTTACGTCCTTCATGAATAGATTAGACAAGTGTTTTGAATGCAACCAGCAACTAAGATATTACTCATTGTCGTAATAACGTTAAGTTCTTTCGAATACTGGTGTCCTTGTCCACTTTTATCGCCCGGTTAGTGGTAGCAGTAATGGTAGTTCTTTCCTCTTTCCTACATAATTTCCATGCAGTTTTTCCATGCTGCATGGTTCTTTTTCCTTTCCTGCCAGCTTTGGCTGGAGGGATGGGGGGTGGGGAGGAGCCTTCGCCTTTGCTGTCCTTCATCTTCCACCTTTGATTAGATAGTTAGTGTAGCTTGTCACAAACAGCCTCGTAAGGACCAGCAGGTCTGCTGTTGTTTGTTCTCCCTTTGTGTTCTCTTTGTGTTTCCAATCTACCAACCCACTTGCGAACCTGCAACACACCTCCCTTAAAAGCGCACTGACTGGCACTCACCAACACAAGACATTTTCTTTTTCGTGGCAATTCTTGTGTAAATTACATATATATATATATATATATATATATATATATATATATATATATATATATATATATATATATATATATATATATATATATATATATATATATATATATATATATATATATATATATATATATGTGTGTGTGTGTGTGTGTTCAACCATCCCCCACAGCAGTAAATATTGCAGTGTACAGGTGACAGGTTTCACCCGGAAATTGAAGCAGGACAAACTCACTTCAAGCTGAAACACCAACCAACAAAAAACAACAAAAAGGTAAATACTAAGGAAAACGGGCTTCCGACGCGACCTAGCGAAGGAATACTCAAGTTCATTATTTACTTGCGTCTCAACTCTTATGTCCATGTTATGCGGCGCTACTTACTTATGCTTAGAGGCGGTGGGAACAGGGTGCTCGGAGGCCCCTTTGTGGCGGAGGGAAAAGTGGAGGAAAGGGAGGAAAAGAACGACGGATGGAAGTCGAGGAAAGAGACGAAGGGAAAGACGGACATTTTGTGATGGAGGAAAAGTGGAGGTAATGGATGAAGGGAAGGACGGACGGAAGTGGAGTAAAGGACGAAGGAAAGGACGGACGGAAGTGGAAGATAGGGAAGGAGGGAAAGGCGGACGTAAGTTGGTGGGCTTTGAAGATGGAATAGTTTGGGTTCGTGTTTTAGGAAGCGAAACGTGAGTATTATTACTACCTATTATTAGTTTGTAAAGTGAATAATTCGGCTAAGTAAGTGAGGGTGAACAGGGATTAGAGATAAAGAAAAGGGAGAAAGAACATGAATGAATGTGTGTAGGTTTGTATGTGTGTGTCTTGGTTTGTGAAATATTTAAAACCCATTTATTTTTTAGATTTAACCGGGAGGGCAAGGAAAAGTGTGTGCGAGGGAGTTAACTGAAAAGGTATACAAGGAAGGAAATCATTTTTTGTACGGAAGAACACAAAGGAGAGGAGGAAGAAGGGAAGTGTGTGAAAGAGTGAAATAAGAGAGACTGGGATGGAGGAAACCTAGAAATCAGGAGCAAAGTGATGATGGAGAAATGTGTGATGAAGATGCAAGAGAGGAGGGAGGAAGGAAAAGTTATGGCGGTGAGAGAAAAAGAGAATATTGAGAAGAGAGGCTGCGGGAGAGACATGAAAGAGGGTACGTCATCAAGTTTTACATGGAAAGGAAAGTCGCTGAACAACACTCGTTAATCTGTATTGATTTTCATAACCGAATATCACATTTTTATAGTGAATTTTGCGTTTATCTCCTTTGTGTAGAAAATCTAGGCAATGGCCAATGTCAAATAGGTCTCTGTATAAGGCACCTCGGGTCTGGTTGGCTAGGTTGCTCCAAGGGTCTCTCTCGGTGTTTCTGTACAAACACAGTTAAACTGATAATCAGTTTAACAGATATTCATTTAAATAAACAAATAGAGAGAGATAGTTAGGTAAACATATAGGCAAACATGTAAATAGACGTAGACAGGCAGACAGATGGACGGACAGTTACAAGCAAACACGCACAGTCCTTAGGAGGTTCGTCAACATGGAAGCAAAAACAAAACAAACGAATGAAAACTTACGACGAGTCAAACAAAACGAAGCTGAAAATTAACCAAGGGCGACGAAAATAATATATGATAGAGAACGGACGCGGACAAGTTGGCTGAAAGGGTGTTTAGATTGAGGGAAGGAAGATGGAGGCGCGCACACACATCCCCTCAGGTTCTCCCATCAGGCATTCTCTCAAGTGACTAATAAATTACGTCACAGTCTACCTGGGGACACGTGCCGCAGGTAAGGTGGGGTTAGTTAATCAGATACATGGACCAGGTGGAGGCAGGTGAGGCCGCAGAAAGACGAGGCGTTGGAAGGCCAGGTAAAGAGAGGACAAGTAATGGTTTATGCATGAGCCAGGTGGGGGAAGGTAAGGGGAGGGGTTATTAGGGCAGGCGAGGACGCAGTAAAGGGAAATTAGGTATGGACAGAATATCCGTAATGAACACCACTGAGTGCCGGGAATCGAACCCGAGCCTTCCGAGTAGAAGCCAGGCAGCATACCAACTAGTCCAACGATGAGCTAAAAGATAACCGCGCCAGAAGCCGCTTCTGCGGACTATACCTGACACCCTCGCCCCGCACTGTGGACAGAAGGTAAAAGTGATCCCGCTCACACACGCAGCCCGTCGGAAACGCTTTTAATCAACCCCTTATGGCACATACGGTGTATGTAAACATTTTCACTGTGTTATTGCAGTTTCTCTAATAATAGGTATGGACAGGTTAAGCGAGACAATTAAGGTCAAACGAAGACATAATGAGGTGCATCGGCCAGGTCAGGTCAAGGGATGAGTGACTGAGGTTAGGAAAGGCAAGACGAGACTCAATATAAGGTAAATCGGCCAGTTGGCTCCATGGGAAGGCAGATCTTGAAGTACATAAGCCATAAGGGATAACACAGGGACAGAATATAAGTACAGAGGCTAGATGGGGGCACAAAAGATGTTAAGTACAGAGGTACGACTTGGTCAAAGATAGACGTGTAAGGTACGCAGACTAGACGACTTCACAGGAGGACATGCCGTGAGGTGTGTCGTCAAGGGGAAGCCACAGATGGAACTGGTGGGTGATGTTCAAACAGGCAGCAGAGTCAGGTTAAAAATGAGCTGAGGGAAACAGAGATCGGGGAAAATGTATAATAAAACCATGTAGCAGGCAGAAAGAGATGAGTGTAAGCCAAGAAAGCCGAGCTGGAAGGGCCAGGCTTAGTGAGGACAGCACAGGTGTGGTGGAGCCATGAAAGGTGAAGGCATTATGATTTACGTGGACAAAGTAAGGTCAGGTGAGGTCACGAGTAGAACAGGTGGCGTATATATTGATAAGCTTATGCATGAAAATATAGTGTGCTTCTTTGATACCTAGGTTAGCGTTTTTTTATGTTTAAATAACGAGTAACAGATGTAATATTTTTGTTGTTGTAAATGGCCGCCGGATTAACTAAGTTTTCAGGTAAAGGAACATAATGAAAAGCAGATTTCATAAATGTGCGATAGTCGTGAAAGGTGTCAAGACTAATGCAGTAATGTCAGGCGTGATGAAAACACGACGTGGATCATTTTACTTTTTTTCGTGCTCAAGTTGTGAGTAGCGCGAGGCGGCGGGCGGCATAGATTATTTCATGTTCGTTAGTTAATAAATGTGTCGAGATTAATTCAGTGTTGTTGGGAAATGTGACTGAAAACTTTGACAATATTAGTCTTTGAATTTGTTGATGTTTAATCTTTAATTCACATGAGGTCTCTGCGTAGGTTAAGAAAATAATGAATGAATTAATTAATAATCAATTAATTAATTAATTAACTAATTAATGTGCGTTGGTTGTTAATAATATAAAGATTAGCTCAGTAATTCTAAGTGCTATACCGAGCTGCGTGGGGTTTAATTAGACCTTTTTATTTATAGATCTTGCTTTTGTCCTTATATCTTTTTTTTTGTCGGTTGTTTTTAATGTAGATATTAATTTGTTTGTTTTTCCTGGTCTTTTTTTTTTGCCTGGGTTGTGTTTTTATATAAGTTTTAATGCCTTTTTCTCCTTAGGTCTTGTAATTTTCTGTTTATCTTTGTATCGTTTTTTTTTTATAGGCCTTGACGTGTTTTCCGTACGTCCTGCTCTTCCTCCTCTCCTCACACATCCTTCTCTCCCCGTACAAACATAACAGCCGTAAAGGCTCATGTTCCATCACAAGCCACACGAGGCGGCAGTGTACCTTCAAGAAAAGCGAAGGTGAGAGAAGAAAAACGTCGTTCGGGTATCAGTGTTCGGCTGTTTGGAAACATTGACGTCATCTCTTATGCATCGTCTGGTGCCAAATAATTCCCGTAGGCTCAAACGCGGGGAAGAGGGTGAAGTAAAGGTCAAGGTAGGGGCGTACGGTATAGCTGCGCGTGGCCTCGGTGCTCAGCGGGTAAAGAGGCGCGGATAAAACACCGTCAGAACGCGGCTTTGGCGACGGAGACTGTGGCGAATAAGATTTTTTAGTAAGATATATATATATTTTTTTTTAAGATTTTTTTTTTTTTTTGGGGGGGGGAGGCTACAAGTGGTCTATGTTTGCTGCACAAGGGTGTTGTGGAGATTCTTTGCATGAAATTTAGACTTTCTCCTTCTGCTGTTGTTCATGTTTGATTGACTTGTTGTAGCGTAGGTGTGTCAATGCTTATGAAGAGTTTTTGTAGGGGAAGTAGTTTTTTCCTTATATAAAAGGCTGTTCTTTGGACCCATGACGTCAGCCACACTCACTCACTGGCTGCATGGTGGTATTCTTTTTTCTTCATTTATTGATGCGTAGATTGTTATGGAGGTTTTACTTAAGTGTATCTAATGGACGGGGAGGCTCTTTATTTTTTGTTAAATATTTTCCATACTATAATTTTTATTATATATATTTTATTCATCTGGGATATCCTGGTCAGTCGCACATTTATTTGTTGTCCTCTTTTCTAAATTTGCCCCGACCACTCCCATTTCTTGATTTTAATTGCCTTCACTATGTCATGTTCTTTTGTCATATTTTTTTTATTCCTTTTTCAGCTTGTCATATCCACCGTAGTCATTCCCAGCATCAGTCTCCATTACTCTTTGGGCATTTCTCACGTTGGTGTCACGTGTCGTGGCAGAGAACGACGCGCTGATTGCACACCTTTCGCTCCGGGGACTACGGTCGGGTGTCTCTCAGTCTCAGTGTGTTACCGTGTTCTCAGGATTCTCACTCACAAAATGAGGGAGCTTTTTTTTTCAGTTCGAGTAATGGATTTGTTTTTGTCAATTTCTGTTAGTTGTTAGTGAAGATATTCATTTAATGTTCCTGGAGCTCTCTCGTGGATGACTATTTTGTTCTGAACATTGTTGAATATTCCCTTAGTCTTTTTTTATGAATTGTTTACTCTTCCTTGTCGATATTCCTTGTTCAATTACTTTACCATAGGCTGCAGTTTGCCATTAGTCTTGCAGTAAAGAAGCAACCCATCCACCACAGTACATAACTAACCCACCCAGATCACCACACCAACAACCGCCAAACCTTACCAGCCCATCCACCCACCCACACACACAACTACCCACTCCCACCATCCCCACCAGCCCACCCACTCACCCCCACACACAACTACCCACTCCTACCATCCCCACCAGCCCACCCACTCACCCACACACACAACTACCCACTCCCACCAACCCCACCAGCCTCCCGCACACAACAGCCTCCCTCACGCTCATTAGTCACCCACCCACCCACCCCACCGGTTACCTGTTCAGTGGCTTTGGTTAATCTTGGGGTCATATTCTCCAACACTTCGGGGCTTGAAGGCAGGAAGGTCGTCAGGTGTTCCATATTAGAGTTTCCGTGATTGTCCCGTGAGTGAGGACAGGTGAGGAGGAGCTCGTGAAGGTGTCTGGAGAAAAGGGGGAGGAGGATGGGTAGATGGAGAGGGAGAGGGAGAGAGGGAGAT
>NW_026111598.1:42500-67500 GCF_024679095.1 Eriocheir sinensis
TCGTGTGGAGTATGCATCTCATGTGTGGGGGGGTCCACTCACACAGCTCTCCTTGACAGAGTGGAGTCAAAGGCTGTTCGTCTCATCATCTCTCCTCCTCATACTGATAGTCTCTTACCTCTCAAATTCCGCCGCCATGTTGCCTCTCTTTCTATCTTCTATCGATATTTTCATGCTGACTGCTCTTCTGAACTTGCTAACTGCATGCCTCCCCTCCTCCCCCTTATGCCAGAGTCAACCAGCATCTTCACTCCTTCATCCCTCACGCTGGTAAACTCTGGAACAATCTTCCTTCATCTGTATTTCCTCCTGCCTACAACCTGAACTCTTTCAAGAGGAGGGTATCAGGAAACCTCTCCTCCCTAAAATGACCTCTCGTTTTGGACACTCCTTTGACCTCTGTTCCGGAGCAGTGAGTAGCTTTTTTTTTTTTTTTTTTTTTTTACGTCCATGAACTGTCTCCTTAGCTGTAAAAAAAATAAAATTTTCATGTTTTTGTTGTGCTTCTTCTCTTCTTACTTTGTGTTTTCGTTTCTTCCATTCTGTTTTTCCTACTAGCATCACCTCTTCCTCCTCCTCCTCCTCCTCCTCCTCCTCTTCATCATCCTCATATTCTACCTCTTTTTTTTTTTTTTTTTTTTTTTATTTACATCTCAGCCTATAGCACCGGTAGGCTTTCTTCAGGGGCCTAGCTTGTGGTCGGCCCAGGCCCGTCATGGCGCAGGCAACTTTTTATAGTGGCACCAGTTATGCCAGTTCTTCCTCCTCCTCCTTTTCTTCATCCTTCTTATCATCCATCTCCTCTTCCTCCTCCTTACGTTTTAGCTCAGGTTCTTTCTTTAATCTCTACCGTGGGTCACTAATGTCCTGACTAACTTAGGAAATAAGCAGGCAGCCTCATTATAAGCCATCAGACACTGTCGCCTGCCCTTCCTTGTTTAAATGTTTCCATGTTTTCTCCTCCACCTCCTCCTCCCGCTAATACCACTCAACTTCCTTCCACGAGATCGTTCAGGAGAGAGAATTTCTCGCATTACTCCGTTTTATTTTATCCCATTCCTCTCTCTCTCTCTCTCTCTCTCTCTCTCTCTCTCTCTCTCTCTCTCTCTCTCTCTCTCTCTCTCTCTCTCTCTCTCTCTCTCTCTCTCTCTCTCTCTCTCTCTCTCTCTCTCTCTCTCTCTCTCTCTCTCACGCATGATGGATGAATTAAAGATAAGAGCGAATGGCCGTCCATTTTCCTCGCCTTCCAACACTCGGACACAGACGACGAAAGAAAAAGATGAAAATGAGGAAAGTTAGACGAAATGAGAGACGTGAAGGGACTCGTGGCAGCCTCGCCGCCGACTGTACATTAGGAGAAAGTAAGAAAATGAGGGAGTGCGGGGGGGAGTCCATATGTAATTGAGTGTGTCTGTGATAGTGTATGCAAATGAATGAGCGAGGTTAGTTTGGGTTTTATGATATCGTATAACAAAGTCTATATATACCAAATCAAGTCATACGCAGCTTTGTGGGAGGAGACACGGCAGAGGCGTGGCTTATGCGTGACGTTGCTTGGAGCCAAACTAGAGAATGTAGAAACCGCCGGTTATAGGCATTGGAATTACAGTCACGCATAGCACAATAAAAAAGGCATATTTTTTCGTCAGTGGCTTGCCTGAATACGCGGTGAAAGAAGGCGAGAATGCACATCCAATGTGCACCCACGGCCGCAACGTTAGTCACCCGTGAACTGGCTTCAAATGACGTCATCCCGCTGCTCCGCCCAAACCGCCCCCTGCGCGTGTTGGTCGCAGTTTTGAAGGCAGAGTGACTTGACTTGATCTATATAGACTTTGTCGTTTAAGTGATGAGTGCGTGTGTGATTAAGTGCGTGTGGTATAGGTTGCGTGTATGATAGTGTGTGTGGTAGAGTGCGTGTGTGATTGAGATGCGAGAATGTGTGTGTTAGAGTGAACTATAGTGTGTGTGTGTGTGTGTGTGTGTGTGTGTGTGTGTGTGTGTGTACCCATTTATGTTTGTCTTACGTATGTTCAGTGTGTTTTCCTCAGCACGCTTCACAAACAGGGATGCGTGTGTATATATTTGTGTTTGTATGTATATAAGCGCATAAAGGTTATGTCTGTCTGTATGTAAGGCGTGTTATCTTTGTCCCAGCTCGAACACTTCGCAGAGACGTGTGTGTGTATGTGTATGTACGTGTGTGCCGGCCTTCCGTGTTGGCACTTTGCCGACACTAATTCTGCGAAGATAATTTCACAACGACAATAAGGTTTTACGCTTAACTGAACCTTTCCGTGACTCTTGACTCCGCCCTGAACACGAGTATGCTCCGAGGCGGTCAGCAGGAAGCGTGAAGCATGTTTGTCTGGATGGCCGTCACGACTTATGTTTTACGGTGTTTATTTTTGCTCTTGTTTTTTATTATTATCACTATTTATTATTCTCTTCTATTTCATTTTCTTTTCGTCCTCTGGTATTTGTTCGTGTTCTAATCACTATCACAGTAATTATTATAGTTTTTTTCATTATATTCCTCCTTGTTTGCGTTCTTGTTCTTCCATTGCTTTTCCTCAACTTCTCTTGTCGTTTGTTCGTCCATTTCTTTGTTCCCAGTCCTCCTTACATTAGATGTTTTCGGCTCACACACAAAATATTTCCAGAGTCACAAAGGAGGCTAGTCAGGTTTTCATAGGTGTTTGTTCACGTTCATGGCGCAGAAGTCTGGTCAATCTAATGCTAGGCTGATAAAACTACCCACGGAAAGACTAACACAATATTCGAAAGCCTTATTAACTGTGGGTGTGTCAGCCCCGAAGTGTTTAGAAATATGGGTCTTGCGTTAGGCTAGTGTGTATAGTATTTGTCACAGAAAGCCTTTGAAATATTTTGTAACAATTGTATCGTTATTTTCGTTTTCTTCCTCCTCTTTTTCAGTTCTTCTTGCCCCTTATCCACTTCTATTTATACATTTCTCCTTTATTTCGCTCTTTCTTCATTATTATCATCTTGTTTCTGTTCTTCTTGTTCTTGTTATTGTTGTTCTTCTTCCACTAGCATCTCTGCCTTCATTTCCTCCTCCTCCTCTCTCCTCTCGTCTTATCTCCCTTATTACTGTTTTTTATATCTATTTATGACCTTTATCACACATTCTTCCGTTGTCTGTTGCTTCCTAAATTGTCACCACACGTGTTATCTCCTTGGCTCATTCCCTTATCTTGACTTCCTGGTTTGTTTTATATCTCTTCTTTATCGTTATTGATTTTGTTTTATTGTATCCATTACCACGTATTTATTTTTTCCCTCCTCGTGTGTTTGTGTGTGTGTGTGTGTGTGTGTGTGTGTGTGTGTGTGTGTGTGTGTGTGTGTTCTTGTCTCATTCTGATCGGTTCTCCTTTAACCTTTGTCTCTTTTCACTTTTCTGTTATCTATTTTTTTATATTCCCTCTTTTTTCCATTTTTTTCTTTTCCTCAATTTTTCTTTTTTATTATTTTTCTTTTCATCTCCTTTTTCTTCTTCTTCTTCCTTCTGTTTCATCGTCTTTCTTTCCCCTCCTCCTTCCTTTCATTTTTTTTCTGTGTATTTTTCTTTCTCGATTTCTTTTATCTTCGCTTCCGCCTCCCTCGTTTTGTTTGTGTGTTCTTTTTCTTCCCCGTTTTGTCTCATATTCCCACCTCCTCAGTTATCCGTCCGTCTGTCTGTCTGTCTCTGTCACTCGTTTCCCTTTCCTTCCGTACTTTCTTATTTTTTTCATCTGTTTTTTCTCTTTTTTTTTCTTCCCATACCTTTGTTAATTGGCGTACAAGATTTTATATCGTTTTTCTCTTTCGCGCCCTTCATATTTTTTTGTTTTTTTCATATATATATATATATATATATATATATATATATATATATATATATATATATATATATATATATATATATATATATATATATATATATATATATATATATATATATGTATTCCGTTTATCAGTTTCGTTTATCGGCTTTTCCTCATATTAAATTCTTGCTTTGTCATATCTTCTCTCTAATTCCTTCTCTTGTCTTCTCTTCCCTTCTCTTTCTCTTCTCCTCACTTTTCCCATTGTTCTTTTTAATCTCTCTCTCTCTCTCTCTCTCTCTCTCTCTCTCTCTCTCTCTCTCTCTCTCTCTCTCTCTCTCTCTCTCTCTCTCTCTCTCTCTCTCTCTCTCTCTCAGAATAGCACGCCCTAGGAAGACATAAATACTCTCTCACGAAAATTTGCTGCCCAGAACACTCGAGGGAATGCAAAAGCCAAGAGCAGGAGGAGGAGGAGGAGGAGGAGGAACAGCAATGCCAAGGGAGTGAGGTCGAGCAAGAAGAGAAGACTTAAAAGTGTGGTTAGTAAATGGGGCGAAGGAAGAGAAGGAGGAGGAGGAGGAGGAGGAGGAAGACAAGAAAGAAGAAAAAGCCAAAGCAAAAGGAAAAAATAGAAAATAAAATAAAGTTAAAAGAAGATCAAGAAGATCAAGAAGAAGAAGAGGAGGAGGAAGATGAAATGAAGGAGAAAATAGAAGGTAGAGAAAAAGAAAAATAGCGGAAAATGAAGGAAGAAAAACTGGAAAAAATATGTGATGATGATGATGAGGAGGAGGAGGAGGAGGGGAGAGGATGTAAGGTGAAAGAAAAATGGGGAAGCTAAACAGGAGAAGCGGAAAGAAGAGAAGAAAATGGAGGTGTATGAGGCGTCGTACAAGAAGTAAGATGAGGAGGAGGAAGAGGATTTCGAGGTGCTGTAGGAGGAGATGTAAGAGGATAAGAAGGAGGGAGAAGATTATGGTGGCAGAGGAATGTTAAACCTGAAAGGAATGAAGGAAGAGGAGGAGGAGGAGCAGTAGGAGGAGGAGGAGGAGGAGGAGGAGGAGGAGTAGGAACAGTAGGAGGAGATGAGTAAGAAGAGGATGAAGAGGAGGTGGCTGATGAAAGGGTTTGATAAAAGGAGAGGAGGAGAGGTAATAAGAGGAGAAGACAAGAGAAGGAAGATAAGGTGTGCGTAGGTAAGATAAAGATCTTCATAAAGGGAAAGTAAAAAAAAGAAGGAGAGAAGAAGAGAAAGAAAAGGAAAATAAGTAGAAGTAGAGGAAAAAACAAGAACAAAAAGAAAAAGACAGACGAACAACAACAACAAAAACAACATCAACAACAACAACAACAGGAAATCAAAGGTGCAAAAATGAAATGCAAAGAGGAAAAGTGAGAAGGGAAGTGACAAGGAGAAGAATGGAAGAATCGAGAGGCAAGAGAAGAGATGGTCAAAAGCAAGGAGGAGGAGGCGGAGGAGGCCCCCGCGGAGCAGGAGGAGGCGGCACGGAGTCAACACGGCTTTGAAACATTTGCCATAAACAAATCCTTTAGTATTCCTTATGGTACGATCTCTCTCTCTCTCTCTCTCTCTCTCTCTCTCTCTCTCTCTCTCTCTCTCTCTCTCTCTCTCTCTCTCTCTCTCTCTCTCTCTCTCTCTCTCTCTCTCTCTCTCTCTCTCTCTCTCTCTCTCTCTCTCTCTCTCTCTCTTCCCTCCATTCGTCACCCCTCTGTCATACCATCTCTTTTTTCTCCCTTCCCCTCTTCCCCCTCGCTCCCTTCTCTTATCCACCCGCTTGCTTCCGTCCCCTCCTTTTCTTTCCTTTCTATTCCTCTTTCTACTTTTTTGCTGTGTCATACTGTGTCCCTTTTTCATCCTATTCTCTACTTCTTTTTTATCTTCTCTCCTCCCTCATACACCCTCTATCTTTCCCCTTTAACCCATATCTCCTCGTTTTCTCTCCCTTGTCCTTATCCATTTCCGTGTCCTGTTTTTCTTTTTCTTTTCTCTGTTATACATATGCATTTTTCTTTTCCATTAAATTTATTTTACTTTCTCCCTCTCATCCTTCCTGTTTGCTGGTGTAGCTTCTTTCTTTCCTTCCCTCCTTCCTTCCTTCCTTCTATCCATTCTTTCTTCATTCGTTCATTTTATCCTTCCTTCCTTTCTTCACACATTCATCCCATCCTGCCTGCAATCCTTTCTCTCTCTTGTCATCTCCCACTTTGCAAAACTAACCCCTTTATGTATATATTATCCCTCTATTCCTTACTCATGTTTTTCCCTTTCCTCCTCCTCCTCCTCCTCCTCCTCCTCCTTCACTTTCTTATCGTTATTATCGCGTCTTCGTTATTTTCCACTCATTTACCCTTCTTCATTTTATCCTCCATTTCTCTTTCCTCCAAATATTCCCTTCTAATTTTTCTTTTTTATATTTTTCCTCCGGCCTTCATCTTCTCCCCTTTCCCCTCTTTCTATCTGCCACCTCCTCCTCCTTCTCCTCCTCCTCCTCCTCCTCCTCCTCCTCCTCCTCCTCCTCCTCCTCCTCCTCCTCCTCCTCCTCCTCCTCCTCCTCCTTTTCCTCCTCCTCCTCCTCCTCCTCCTCCTCCTCCTCCTCCTCCTCCTCCTCCTCCTCCTCCTCCTCCTCTTGAACCGGAAACAATGCTGATCTTATGTATAAAAATGACTCGGTGTTTTCAAGAGAAAAGAAGGAGAAGGAGAAAGAGGAAGAGGAAGAGGAATACATAGGAAGAACAGACACCAGAAGACCTATCGGTCTATGGCGAGGGTGTCTGTTTACTACCTCTACTACTAGTAATCTACGTGTGGTAGGACAGGACAGAATAGATGAAGGCTCCTCCCCACCCACCTCTCCCTCCGGCAACGTGCCGGCAGGAAATAGTTAGAAGAGAACACCATGTACCTTTAAGGAAGAAAGGGACATGGAAATTTTACAGTAAAGAGAGAAATAAGAGGAAATTACCACCCTTAACTTACACTACTGGTAACCTAAGCTGTCAGGGAAAATTACTTCTTTACATAAGAATATAAGAACATAGAAATACAGGGAGACTGGAAGAGGACGAGTGGCCTACACAGGGCAGCCCCAGAATCCCCCCTAATACTCACGATGGGTGAGGTGTAGTTTCAGGGGCACAGGTGGAGGCTTGATCCTCGTTTTACCGGCGGTACTAGGCACGCACCAGTAACCTGTCACCTTACTGCACCCACACCTCACTCCACCTGTCATGCGGACATTAACTGTTGCTTTACTCTATTGTTAACTTACGCTACTTGCAATCTAGGTTGTGGGGGAGAATTATATGAATATAGGTTGAGGTCTTGCTGCAATCTGTCTGAAAACATGCGAAAAAGGGTCAGTATAATCTTATGTCCCTGAAGTACTTATCCAAAGAAGACTTAAAGCTATTGATATTCTGTGCGGTAGCTACTGATGGTGGGAGTCTATTCCAGTGATCGACGACTCTGTTATTGAAAAAACTTCTGTACACCAATGTGTTACATCGATTTCCCTTTAACTTCATACCGTTGCTGCGTGTTATTGTGTTGGTGTCTCTTTGGAATAGACTATCTGGGTTAATGTTGTCGAATCCATTAAGGATTTTGAACACTTCAATTAAGTCTCCTCTTATCCTTCGCTTTTTCAGGGCAAACATATCTAAACGCTTTAAATGCTCGTCATATGGCAAGTTTCGGAGCGCTGGAATTTGTTTGGTTGCTCGTCGCTGTATCTTTTCTAGCAAAACTTGATCTTTGATATAGTTCGGTGACCAGAACTGAACGGAGTATTCTAGGTGTGGTCTTACAAATGCTAAATATAATCTCTTATAAGTTTGGGTGATTTATAGTCAAATTTTCTTTAGATTAATCCCAACATCATATTGGCTTTTTTACTCGCTGCAGAACATTGATCACTCATTTTAAGAGTGTTACTGATAATGACACCAAGATCTTTGTCTTGTTTTACTTCGCTGAGCTCATGTCCTTGAATCTGATATTTAAAGTTAGGATTTTTTCACCTATGTGCATTACTTTACATTTACCTACGTTAAAACTCATTTGCCATTTTTCGCTCCAGTCGGCAAGTCTTATTAAGTCTGATTGAATGTTCTCGCAACTTTGACTGTTCATTACCGTACCTCCTAATTTGGTGTCGTCGGCGAATTTGGCTACTTTTGATAGGATATCAGTTTCTAAGTCATTCACGTAAATTATGAATAGTGTTGGCCCCAGGACCGAACCTTGGGGAACGCCATTGGTGACGGGTTGCCAATCCGATGCTTCACCATTAAGAACTACACGTTGTTTTCTGTCGGTGAGCCAGTCATGAATCCACGCACATAGATGGTCGTTAATACCGTGGGAACGCAGTTTTGAAATAAGCCTAACGTGAAGAACTTTATCAAACGCTTTCTGAAAATCTAGGTAAATTACGTCATTTGGGCTTCGGGCGTCCCAACATGTTTAAACATCGTTGAAAAAGGTTAATAGGTTGGTAAGACAAGACCGATTTCTAAGAAATCCATTCTGACTATCAGTTATCAAATCATTTGTTTCAAGGAAAGTGATCATTTTATCCCTGATTATTTTTTCGAATAGTTTAATTAGGACAGACGTGAGGCTGATGGGACGATAATTACTGGCTTGTTTTTTGTCTCCTTTTTTAAAGATCGGGGTAATATTGGCCATTTTCCACTCTAGAGACACACTGGCCTGTGCTAATGACTTGTTGAATATTAATGTTATGGGTAAGTCTAGCTGTTGACTATATTCTCTCAACACGCGAGGAGATAAATTATCGGGGCCCGGAGATTTATTTGGATCAATTTTCTGCAGGTACGCACGCACTTCGATGATATCAATGTCGGTCAATGCAAGCTTATGTTCTTCATGGCCTTGAAAAATTTTCTTCGGGGCTGGAATCGATGTCATGTTCTCTTTTGTAAATACGCTACTAAAGGTTGAATTTAGGACCGACGCCATGCCTTTATCATCACTAATCGTATTGCCACTTAATAGGAGTGGGCCGATATTATTTTTAACAGTTTTTTTGTTTCTTATGTAACTGAAAAATAACCTTGGATTTTTTTTGGCATCGAGTGATATTTTCATCTCATATTCGCGTTTCTGTTTTCTGATTTTCCTTTCGCACTCTCTCTTGATATTGATGTAATTAGTATGATCAGACATTGATGTAATTAGTATGATCACATTGATGTAATTAGTATGATCAAAGGAGGAAGAAGAGAGACAAGAAAGAAGAAGGATAAGAAAATCAATATAAGGAAAAAAGTGCACAGGGAAGAAATTAGATGGGATAAAAAACGAGAACTAAGAGGAGGAGAAGAAAGAACAAAAAGACAGACGAAAAAATGAAGAAGGAAAATAATCGCAAGAAGTACTGAAAAATGAGAACACGAAAAAGAGGAGGACAAGGAAAAAGCGGCTGATATGACTGAAGGAAAGTAAGAAGGAAAACCTGAGGAAAAAATGTAAATACAGAGAAAAAATAAAATAAAATGAAGGAAAGAAAGAGAAAAGAATAAAAGGTATGATTTCATATGAAGTGAATTTTATGGCCGAAGAGAGAGAGAGAGAGAGAGAGAGAGAGAGAGAGAGAGAGAGAGAGAGAGAGAGAGAGAGAGAGAGAGAGAGAGACACACAGCGCCACGAAGACCAGGGAACACGAAGAGAAGGGTGCTCTGGTGCTGCAAAGAAACAAACCACTTACACAAAATGTTTTCCTCAGTGGCTCAACACGAACGCATTTCACGACTACCTTTCACAACTCCACTGGCTTGAAATATTAGTGAAAACATAGGAAAAAAGATGTCATTTTGCAACGACAACAACTTTACTTACACAATACGAATGGTTCCCTTAGTATAACAAGAGCATTTCACGACGACTCCTTCTTCTTCTCTGGCAAAGGAAGTAGAACAAGGGGAGGCCTACAGGGGAACAGATGAAAAGTATCTGCCCTTCCTTTCCTCCTCTTAATGAAAAATAGAGGTACAGGAAAGGAGGTTAAAAGGTCGGCAGTGTTGGCACAGGCAGCGATGTTGATCCTTCTTTCCTTGTAGAGAGTCAGTCATACATTGTGTTTTCAGTTACACCAGTTATCTTTTTTTCTCTCAATGCTTCTTGCTTTTCTTCATTTCCTTTCTTTGTTGTTCTTTCCACCACTTCTCTTTACATAGCTTTTCTCTTTTTTTCTTCTTTATTCCCCCTTTTTATTGGACTACTCTTTTTTTTCCATTACTTCTCTCTGGTTTACTTTTCTTTTCATAAGTATTTCTTTGTTGCATATTTGTTTTCTTGTCCACCAGTTTTCCGTGCACTTATTTTTTTTCATTTTCCTTTGCACCACTTTTCTCTAAGCCTTTTCTTTTGTTTTATTTGTTCTACATATATCCTTTTACTTCTTATAATTTATTACCATCACTTTCACTTTCACCACGCTACGCCACTTCCTTCTTTCTTTATACCACTCATTTTACTTTATTTTTATGTCACTTTCTCTCTCTCTCTCTCTCTCTCTCTCTCTCTCTCTCTCTCTCTCTCTCTCTCTCTCTCTCTCTCTCCACATTTTTTTTCCTTTTATTCTTTGTCATTCATCTTCTATTTACAGCAATTTTCTAGAGACTACTTTTCTTTACACGTTTTTTTCTATTTTTACGAGCCTGTCACTGAGATGTTTTTTTGTTTTTTTTCGTCCATTTTTTTTCGTTCAAGCTGTCGTGGAGTTGTTGTCTCGTCGTTTGCGTCACTTGGTTAACTGTCTAGTTAATGAGTTTAGTTGCTGTTTTGCTCTTTGTAATTGATTACCTGCTCATTTTCTTTCTGTGTTTCTTTTTTCATAACTTCTTTCATCTTTTCTTCTTTCTTTTTTCTTTTCTTCTCTCATTTTGTCCTCTCAGTGTTACTTATTAATTGACAAAAGTATTATCACCCGTCGCCTTTAAACATACTATTTATTCCCCCGTTGTTGGTGTGCGTGTGTTTGTTTGTTTGTTTTCGTGTACGGAAGTCGTCCCAAGCTTTATTATATTTATTCGTCTTTTTTTAATAAAACAGCAAAAGCGCATTACTTTTTTTTCGTAATCCTCCACCATCTTCAAACTTTTATCCCGAAGGTTCATGGATTTGTTTGTTTGTTGGTTGGCTCGGTGAAGTCTCGAAAACGTTCCATTATATTTTTCGTCTTATCTTTTTCCACATATTAAAAGCGCATCACTTTTATGCTTTTCTTATAAACTCTCACCAACTTCAAACTTTTGTTCACAGAGCTCAAAGGTTTGTTTGTTTGTTCGTTTGTTTGGTGTAGAGAGGTCTTCCAAAACGTTCCATTATAATCTTGGTCTTTTTATCTGTATTCTACACAGAAAACGCGCATCGCATTTTTAAGCTGTTTTTCGAAAGTCTTCATCAACTCCAAACTTTTTGTTCATAGTGAATAGTAATTTTTTTCCGTCATATTTTTTATGGCGCTATTTTTCTTACAAACACTTAGCGTCGTAATTATGTATACTCCCATTACTTAAGAAAAAAATCGACGGGTTTCTCCCCAAAAAAAAAAAAACATACTGAGTAGATGCAGACCACCGACTTCAAAATAGGTCCGCTGTCCTATTCCTCTCTCACTTTGGTTGTTCATTTGCCGTCAACTCCACCCGTGATAGTAAAGGAAGCAGCTCAAGGAAAAAAAATAAATGAAAAGAAAAAGCTCATTAAAACAAAAATAAGTCCAAAAAGCCCACTGAAAACAAAAAAGCCCACTGAGAACAAAAAAGCCCACTGAGAACAAAAAAGCCAACTGAAAACAAAAAAAGCCCACTGAAAACAAAAAAGCCCACTGAGAACAAAAAAGCCCACTGAAAACAAAAAAGCCCACTGAAAACAAAAAAGCCCACTGAGAACAAAAAAGCCCACTGAAAACAAAAAAGCCCACTGAAAACAAAAAAGCCCACTGAGAACAAAAAAGCCCACTGAAAAAAAAAGCCCACTGAAAACAAAAAAGTCCACTGAAAACAAAAAAAGCCCACTGAAAACAAAAAAGTCAACTAAAAAAAAAAAAAAAACACTGAAAAAAAAAACCCCACTTAAAACAAAAAAACACAACTGAAAAAAAAAAAAACCCCACTAAAAACAAAAAAATCCTACTTAAAAAAAAAAAAACGCTGAAAACAAAAAAAGGCCACTGAAAACAAAAAAGACCACAGAAAAAAAAGCCCACTAAAAACAAAAAAAACCTACAGAAAAAAAAAAAACCCGGAAAAAAAAAAAATGCCACTGAAAAAAAAAAAGACCACTAAAAACAAAAAAAGCCCACTAAAAACAAAAAATCCCACTGAAAACAAAAAGTCCGCTGAAAACAAAAAAGCACACTGAAAACAAAAAAGACCACTGAAAACAAAAAATTCCGCTGAAAACAAAAAAGCACACTGAAAACAAAAAAGACCACTGAAAACAAAAAAGATCACTGAAAACAAAAAATTCCGCTGAAAACAAAAAAGCACACTGAAAACAAAAAAGACCACTGAAAACAAAAAAGATCACTGAAAACAAAAAATTCCGCTGAAAACAAAAAAGCACACTGAAAACAAAAAAGACCACTGAAAACAAAAAAGACCACTGAAAACAAAAAATTCCGCTGAAAACAAAAAAGCACACTGAAAACAAAAAAGCACACTGAAAACAAAAAAGATCACTGAAAACAAAAAATTCCGCTGAAAACAAAAAAGCACACTGAAAACAAAAAAGACCACTAAAAACAAAAAATTCCGCTGAAAACAAAAAAGCACACTGAAAACAAAAAAAGCCCACTGAACACAAAAAAAGACCACTGAAAAAAAATGTAAACAAAAAGCCCACTGTAAACAAAAAGCCCAGCGTAAACAAAAAACCCACTGAAAACAAAAAATCCAACTGAAAAAAAAACCCACTGTAAACAAACAAGACCACTGAAAGCAAAAATGCCCACTGGAAACAAACAAGACCACTGAAAACAAAAATGCCCACTGAAATAAAAAAGGCCACTTGAAAAAAAAAAAAAAACTCTATGTTAACACTATAATAGCTCGGTGTACATTTTTTTTCCTTTTTTTTATTTTCTCTGTGTTTTGCGTGTGTGTGTGTGTGTGTGTGTGTGTGTGTGTGTGTGTGTAATAATAATAATGTGGTGTAGACGCAGAAGGAAATCACCTTGTGTTACGTCCAATCTCATAACCTTTTAAAAGCATATTTTACTGAATTAGCCTTGCTTTTTTACTCATCACTTCATAAATAATTGTCTTAGGTGTTATCACACATGTTCCCTTTAATTAAACATCATCTTAATTCCCGGTTTGATTGTTTCTTTTTTGTTTATTTGTTTTCTTTATTTTATTCGTTTGTCTTTTATCAGCATCACTTCATAAATAATTGACTATGGAATTATCACACGTTCGCTTAAAACATTATCTTTAATTGCCCTTTTTTTATTGTTTTTAGTTTTATCATTATTTATTATACTATTTTATTGCATATTCATTTACTTTTTATTTAGGGTCCTTGTTTACCCATTGTTTGATTGTTTGTTGTTTCTTTGTTTCCTTGTCGTGCAGAAGTATTGTGTTTATTACGGATGTTACCTTCGGACCTAGTTTCCCCGGCAAACTTTTAACCACTGGCAGCACTTTACGGCCGCTCTTAACGTGCAAAAAGCGTAAAGTCTGTTTGTGTTCACGGTGTCGGCGCCACACAAACACCGCCAGCGAGTGTTTTACCGACTAATTGTTTCCGTCGGTTCTTTGCGATCACTCTTAACTCGCTGTGATGTCTATTGTGTTTAGTGCCTGGCAGTTCTTCCTGCTGTCTCTTAATCTGTGGAGTTTATTGTTTCTACTGTTGTTTTGTGGCGTTGCTTCCCAGCGGTACAGAACCGCCAACGTTTTATCCACCTAATTATGTCTGGCAGGTTTTTACGGCCACTCAACCTGTAAAGTTTTTTTTTTATATCTTTTTATAATGTTACTTTCCCATGATATTTTACCAATAAACATAAAATACGCCACTGTTATTGTACACCACAAACATGGCGTTTCTAATTAACTTACACAACACAAAGATAAAACCTTGTCCTATCAACAAAAAAAAAGTTATTAAAAGTCTTGTTATATGCCACAGCGAAAGTTAACACAGTCGATTTTACCAGGAAACATTTCCTTAACGTTTTTTAATCTGCTCGCTTATACCACAACTATTTTACCGGCAAGCACCTCACCTTATTTTGATATCAAGTTACCCTTCATAATCCACAGTTATGAGAAACACATCCTTTTTAGGTAAGAAACATATAATTGACTTATTAATATTAAATTTCCTATCTTATTATCATTAAATATTATTAGCTTGGCAGCACGGAACACCTTCCCATGAATTCACGTACACGGGTTCGATCCCAACCTACGGCAGTTGTCGCCTAATTCGCTCCGCTGGTTATCCTCCCTCGCGAACTGGTCGATGAATGGCCACCTGGGGAAACCTGCGAAGATGAACCGTGGTAACCCGGATGTCACTTATTCTGTGTTCCTGGGTAAGAGGTTTTTACCAACCCCAGATTCAAGGGTTAATGAAACGGAGATGAGCAGTGAGGTCACGCGCAGCTTAGCGTCTGTCTCCAAATGCACCAATAAAATACAACATTTACGAACGGACAGACTATTCAGATTTCCTTTTCTGTGTTGGCATTAATCTTCTGGCGCCAAGAATACATTTACAAGACAGTATTTTCCCTGCGTGTACTTCCCTTTTCAACCATTACCAGCGGGGAACAGAGCCGTGACACACGCAGTCCTCGGGGTGGAAATTAATGTTCTGAAGCCTAATACTTTAAGCGTCGTTATCTCTGCAACATTTTCTCTCTTATTAACATTTCCTCGACTTCACCAGCAGGAACACACACTCGTTATTAAGAAATGGTAATCTTTACTTTTTTCTAGGTGAGCAGAATATAAATTTTACTCTTTTAATACTGTAACCATTTTTCCTCTCAGCAGTACATTTGACAGGCTTCATTTTCACACTGTACTTCATTATTCTTCCTGACAACACCGACTTAAAGTTAATCAGCTCGTGTTTTCTTATTTTTATTCATATTAAGTATTATTATAAGCTTAGCCGGACAGGGCACACAATCTTCTCCTTCACATCGTACTGTCGTAACACATCCTGACATCGGGACTTTTGTCGTCATTTAGTCAGTCAGTGTTTCCTCATTAATATTCCGCGGGTATTAATACACCGGCCGCGTCTGGCTCTCCCGTTTCCTCCTAACAACCACAGGAGGTGAGGGTGGCACAGGTAGCCCCCTCCCTCTCCCTCCTCCTCACAACGCACGCACAACCCTGGTAGCTCACGACGCCTCGGAAATTGACTCTCCTTTATTCTGGTGTTACGAATTTAAAGCTATAACAGTTAGGGCGCCACACCTTTTATACTTTTCTTTTGCCTCCCAACTGATTCACAAGCTTGGCAGTTCACAAGGCCCCGGAAACTGACCCTTCTTTATTCTGGTGTCACTAATTTAATGGTTATGACAGATTGGTAAAGGTAAAGGTGGGTGCTTATGCTATAGCTGCGCGTGGCTGCGGTGCTCATCTCTGGACCGTTGGCCTTTGAGCCTGTGGTAGGGAACAAACAGTTACCCGGGGCACGGGCCAATGTGAGATCCGGGATTGCCATAGTTTACCCTTCCCAGGTTTACCAGGTACCCATTTATCGACCAACCGGAAAGGCAGGATGGATAGCTGGGTGAGCTGCACTCCGACTGTCCGGGCCGGGATTCGAAACCGGACCCGTGGAGTGGTAGCCAGGCACGCTTACCACTAGACCACGGAGGTGCACATGCTTCTGGTACTTACCGGCCCGTCTGTCTGGCTTAACTCCATCAAGACAGAGTGGCCGAGACGTTCAGTGCTGCCCCCTACAGAGAAACGGATGGGAAAGACCCAGGCACTTAGTTTTTGGGTATCACTAAACATTTTTTTTTACGGTAAAGGAGGCAGCTCAAGGAAAAAAAAAATGGCTCACGGAGTTTGGCTTTTTTCGTCTTGTTGATGTTTTGTTGCCTTTATATTTGAGCCACAAGCTATAAGTCATGTTAAATTTACCTTAGTTTATGATGGAGGTAAGAACCATTGTAATTTTTCTTTCTTTTTACCTCACGCAATTCGCTTTATCTCAAATTTTGCACACACTCAGACTTTTGACATTGACTTTTTTTTTATAGCAAACGAAGTGGAAAGCAGAAGCAAAAACTAGAACATGATTTATAAAGTTAGAGATTATGTGAGCCTTATCTTCGAAGTTGAAAATGTTACTAAGCATATTTTTTTCCTCATCCTCACGCACTTAACACCTAAATAGAGCATTAGACTTTTGATGGTAACTACTTTGTTGATAGTAATTTATAATGTTGCAACTTACGTCTATCTCATCTTTAAAGTTGATGGTGTTACGTAGCACACTTTTTTCTTTCCCTCCACCTCACGCCACAATCTCTTTGTCTAAACAGACACCAGACTCTTGTAATGAAGTGTTTTGTGTTGTCAGTAGATAAAGGCATGCACGAGTTACTTCAAGTTCTTCTTTATCACTTACACAGGCACAGCTTTTTCTTGACTTCCACCTTACCGTATTTAACTCTTTCTAGATGTTTGAAATTATTTTGTGTTATTATTGATTTCAGCTACAAGATACCTCTAGTTCGTCTTTAACACCTTCAATGTTATATGGCACATTTTTCTTCCCTTCCCCCTACTCAACCCACTTTGAAGCCCGACTGACCACCACATCCCGTGTATTAACTTTCGTGTATTTTTTCCATTTCCAGACGATCAGAAGTACGTCCCCTTTGCCTGCAATAACCACAGTGACAAGGGTATGTAGCACAGCCTTCTCTTCTTTCCGCCTCACGCAACTCTCACACCCTCTGGAAACCTCAAGGCCTCGGAAATTAAGTTTGTTTCTTGAATTTACTGTCCTAAGCTCATTATTATTAGAACCACAACTCACACGTCTATTTACCTTCAAATAACATAATAGTAGAGGCGGCAGAGTATTGGTGGTGATACGTGCAGGCTTTCCACCTTACGTCGATTATCTTTCTTACAACCTTGTCTTTTTTCTTTCTTTGTATTGCTTTTTGCCTTTTGCTGTAAAAAAGACTTAACAGGTATCGACATTTAAGTGATGGTCTTGTTATTCAATGCTTCAAGACCATGGAAATTAATTTTTTGTGGTGTATTTTCTCCCCCAAGCTCATTACCATTAAGCAGCAACTTACACGTCACGTTCTTCTCTGAATAATCCTAATGGTAGAGGAAGCACAGCTGTTCCTTTCCTCCCGCCTCCTAACTCTCACAGCCTTAGCGGAACACGAGTAGCTTTGGGGTGTTAGTCTTGGGCTGGTGTTATCAGTGGCCTGGTGCTTTTACTGCTTAAGCCAGAAGTATTAAGTTCCTTATTTTATGGCTTTACTAATAAGTAGTGGAGTCTTAATTGCTACTGTGTGAGTTGTTACTTTTCTCTTTTTTTCTCGTACATTGTTTTGTTTAATCCTCTTTCACTTTGTTTACATTTTTTTTTTTATCTTATTTCTTACCTAGTTCCATTAGTATCCTTATTTCATGTCTGCAGCAATAAGTTACATGGTCTCAAAATGTATGTTGCTTCTCAGTTGTTTTTCTTGTATTTCTTTCAGTGTCTAATCCCTTTTCACTGTTTTCATTTTTTTCTATATAGTTATGTAGTTGTCTTGGTATCCTTAGTTAATGTGTCAGCGTCTCAGATTTATACAAGTGTCCTCAGTTGTCACGGAAGGCCGTTGATTCTTAACCCACAAAGTATATGCGCTGCATCTTTTACTGTACAAAGTATGTACGTAGCCAGTCGTTACGTCATCAGTTGATTATATGAAGAATCTGGGCTCTAAATCTTCATGTACCTTTAATATTTGCGGGAGCAGTTCATAGCAGTTTTTTTATGTCTTTTTGCGTTTTTATTTATTCATTTGTATGTCTCATCTCCCTTGATGTGCCTCGTTTGTTGTGAAAAGAAATGCACAGGAAACACATTCCCTGACTTTTTCTGAATCATTGAAATGTTAAGTACTAGTATTTTCACCTGTTTTGCATCCTCTTATTCGCACTTGTAACCCAGCAACACAGCTGTGATTTAACTCTTAAGTGGCTTTATTATATTCAGTCCACAAGAAAATACACCCACGGACTCTTAATTTTCTGGTATTCTCTCATTTTCCTTCTTATCCTTTATTTACTTTGTTTCTTTACGTTGTTTATCAGCAGCACAACCTTTCCTCTTTAAGCGTCCCTTTACTCGCAGTCTTTAACACAATAACTCAACCTATAAACTAACTCTCACTTACATATAAAAACAAGACCTGCCTTCCTTCTCATGTACGGTGTAATAAGTAGCACAGTCCCTGCTCTCACAAATCTTGCCTCGCAGCTGCTAAAGGCGACCGGAGCATGAAATTAACGCTCATGTGAAGAATTACAGACACGTTATGAGAAGAAAAGAGGATGTGTGGGAAGCGAAATAATGAAGACGGAAGTGTAGAGTATAAAAGGAAGAGAAAGAGAGCGAGGAAGAGGTGATTATATTATGTGAAGGGAAGATAAATTTACAGGAAGCTGAGTAATGTGAAGGAAAGTGAAAAGTATAAGGAGGAGAGAGGACAGGAAGAGATGGACAGGGTATGTAGATAGGAGCGTGTGGGAAGACGAGTACGAGTTCAGAAGAACAGGGTAGGAGGAAGAGAGGGAGATCGAAGAAGAGGTGGATAGACTATGAAAAGAGTAGTGTGTAGGAAGACAAGTATTAAGAATGGAAGTACAGGGTAGGAGGAAGAGAGGGAGGCCGAGGAGAGGAGGAGGATGGACTGTGTAAAGGAAGATGTGGGAGAAAAACACGTCAACAAAAACAGATTAAAACGGCCAGAGTCGAGGAGGTCAACACACACTAGCGACTCCGTTCATTTAAGTTTGCGATCTTTAATATATATATATATATATATATATATATATATATATATATATATATATATATATATATATATATATATATATATATATATATATATATATATATATATATATATATATATATATATATATTTTTTTTCTCTCTCTCTGCTGTTGACTTTACTCGAAATAAAAATGCTAAGACGGCCTGAATAGCATAATCTAATTCCTTAAATTTTACCCACTGTTTTCACTAATATGTTTTTACCATAGCATTTGCATTCAATTAACGTCCATCTCTTGATTAGGCAAAGACTGCGATTTCAGTTTCGCTCTGATGTTTTAATAATATTTTAATTCTTTAATTTTTAACATTTGCACTTCTTCTTACCTTGAGTTTCGCTTTCCGTTTACGTACAGCATGAACGGAAGAACAAAGGTTTTCAATTGTTCCCTAATATGCTCTAAAGTGCCCCAATAAACATGTGTTTCCGTATTGATAACCTCAAAAATGTGATGAATGCTTTTTTTTCTCTCTACTGCATCACTTGACGCAAATCATTAAGACGTGACTTCAAGCTGGAAATGCCTCTTACATGTTCTTAATTATGCATTCCATGAGCATAAAAAAAGAAAGGAGACGAGGGAGGGCGAGGATAAAGGAAGGACGCACCGAGGAAGTGCACGCGCTGCCTTTGTTTCTGCTGTTGTGTCTTTGGTAACAGTGTTCAACCGTTATCCTTTCATCTGTTTAGGCATTACCCTCACGGATGACCAGAGCCCTGGAATTCACTCTTGTTTTGCCGTAATAATATTCTAAATCCACATAATTGAGTAAATATGCCGGGTTTTTTTTTCATATTCCGTAGCAGTTCACGCCTGATATTTTATATGAGTTTAATCACAGCTTTCACAGACGACCAGAGCTTTGAAATTTACTCCTATTTGATTGTAATAATGTTCTAAATTCTTGCAAAAAATAGTTCGTATGATGCTTTTTTGTTACTTTTGATAGTAATTCACACAACCGTTATTTTTTTTTATCAGTTTACTTACAGCTCTCATGGACGGCTAGAGCTTTCGAATTCCCTCATGTTTTCCTTTAACCCATACGCTTCGGGTGACGGGAATTCCCGCTCGGGCGGAGAGCTTCGGGTGGCGGGAGTTCCCGCTCTCTGCTCTCCCGCCAAGATCTGTAATCCCGTGACGTAATTATTACTTTCAGTGGTTGATTGCATCCCTGTCCTACGTTTCACGCAACCTCCCAGAGCACTACAGACCATTGTAATGGAGAGACGTGCTGATAATGATTTCCCCGTGTCTGAATGCGTGGAGGAAGGGAGCGCGCCAGCGGGCCCCTGTTCCTCTACCCCTATTCTCAGGGAGCGCGCTCAGCCACCGCATGTTATATTTCTGTTTATGAAAGTATTTCTTGTACATATAAAGGCAGAGAAGATATTCAGTTTTGTAAGGATTTATTTTTATGTAAGCTACAAACACGCGTAATATGTAGCCTAATATGTTTATGTATTCCATATTTGTACAGTGTTTATGAAAGATTTTCTTCGCATATAATAGCAAAAACACATTCAGTTTCGTAAAGAGTTATTTTATGAGCGTCAAACCTGCGTAATATGTAGCCTAATGAGTGTATATATGCCATAATTGTACTGTGCTTATGGAAGCTTTTTTCTGCATGTAATAAAAAAAAACATTTATTTTCGGAAGAAGGTATTTTTTATGAGAGTCAAACATACGAAATATGTAGCCTAATATGAATAATCGAGCTGGTAGGAAAGGATGCCTACGTACTGTGTGATGGCGCGGGGCGAGGCAGGAGACCAAGGCCCAGGTCAACAGCACCCGCACGAACAAGTGCGCTCGGCTTGGCCGAAAATGGTACCTCTTCCCAACATCATATCTCTGCCGTGGTTCAACCTAGACACTTCCAATATCTTTCATCATGAGGAGGAAGGATTGGCGATGAGATAGCAGTAAAAACTATTATGTTTTCGTTTGAAATTACCACACAGGGCATTGGTGAACAACACCTATTTTTCCAAAAATTTGCAGTATCGCTCGCGCGCTGGGAGAGTGACAATAGACCCCTAGCCCGAGGTTTATGGGTTAAAAATAGTTTACATGCTCTCTCTCATATCCAGTACTAGGTATCCCAGTCTTTGTTTTTTTCATCAGTTTGTGCCCACCTTTCACGGACGACCGGAGCCTTCAAATGTACTCTTGTCTGATGTTCATGATATTCCAAGCCCGCAAAAAATGAACACGTGCATTATGTTTTTGGGAACATTTCAACAGTGACATGCACAACCTTTTCATTTCATCTCTTTGTTCACAGATTTCACGGACCACCAGAGCCTTGAGATTAACTCTAACACGTTTTAATGATATTCTAACTTGTAAAATATTAATGTTAACTCATTATTTCCTTCTATTATTGTTTTTAATATATAGCGACAATCATAACAGTTATTCCCTCAACTCGGGTGTTCTTAATAATGTAATTCCGCTAAAAGTAGCTCATAATCTCTTCATATAATTTTGCTTGAATCCCGACAGCCTCCAATAATCACTTTTATCATTGAATAATTAACACCAGTGACTTTAACAGTAACAACAGCAACGACCAACTGACAGATTTTGCTTCCTTCCTTCTTCCCCTCCTCCCTTCCTTCCTTCCTTCCTTCCTTCCTTTTGCGTATTTCTTTTCTTTGATCTCACATTGCTCGCCTTTTCATTTACTCTTATTTTTCTTTTTTACAGCTTAAAGCAATATCAACAACAACAACGAACATAACAATTATTGGTATTCTTCCTTTCATTTTATATAACTCACTATTTTATCCTTTTGATTCTCTTTTATCTTGCAACAACAACAACAACAACAACAACAACAACAACAACAACAACAACAACAACAACATCCAGTACACCAACCTTTACGTTCTTTCTTCTTTCTGTCTAACAAACCAACACCTCTTTCGTTATTCCCCTGTAATTATGAGTTAAACCAGACGCTGTACTATTTCTTCTCTAAGTTGCTGATCTTTTCTCTCTCTATTTTTTATGCTTTTCCCTCTTTCTCTCCTCCTATTACTTTACTAACTTCGAAAATGACGCTTCTACCCTCTCTCTCTCTCTCTCTCTCTCTCTCTCTCTCTCTCTCTCTCTCTCTCTCTCTCTCTCTCTCTCTCTCTCTCTCTCTCTCTCTCTCTCTCTCTCTCTCTCTCTCTCTCTCTCTCTCTCTCTCTCTCTCTCTCTCTCTCTCTCTCTCTCTCTCTCTCTCTCTCTCTCTCTCTCTCTCTCACTGACGAAGACAGGCATAGCCTCCAAGAGGATTTGCACAAAATTTCAGCTTGGTCGGATAGATGGGAGATGCCCTTTAACGTAGACAAGTGCCAGGTCCTTCAAGTTGGAACAAGGAATAAGAAGTTCGATTACGAAATGCGCGGCGTTAAAGTCAAAAGCGTTCAATGCGTCAAAGACTTGGGGGTCAAAATCGCGTCAAACCTCAAATTCTCACAGCAATGTATCGATGCAGCAAATAAAGCGAACGTTGGGCTTCATTAAAAGAAACTTTGTATTCAAGAATAAAGATGTAATACTCCCGCTCTACAACAGTTTAGTCAGACCCCACTTGGAATATGCGGTACAGTTTTGGTCTCCCCACCATGCAAAGGATATTGCTAAATTAGAAGGTGTTCAGCGTCGGGCAACGAAAATGATCCCTTCCTTGCGCAACAAATCCTACGAAGAAAGGCTTTCTACCCTTAACATGTTCTCTCTTGAGAAACGTCGCCTCCGAGGAAAACTGATCGAATGTTTTAAAATACTTAATGGTTTCACGAATGTAGACAGATCAACATTGTTTATGATCGATGACACTTTGCGCACGAGGAACAATGGCGTAAAACTCAGATGTAGACAAGTAAATTCAGACTGCACCAAATTTTTCTTCACCAACGTTGTAGTGCGAGAATGGATTAAGCTTCCACCATCAGTGGTCCAGTGTAACACGATTGACTCCTTCAAAAATAAGCTCGACCGTCACTTCCTTCAACTTAATATCAACTAGAGTAGAAATGCAACGTTTTGGAGTCTTCTGATTAATGTAAAATCACTTAGGTTTAAGGACAGACCACCAAGTCTGGACCATGGGGTCTGTGTGGTCTGATTTTCTATGTAAATCTATGTAAATCTCTCTCTCTCTCTCTCTCTCTCTCTCTCTCTCTCTCTCTCTCTCTCTCTCTCTCTCTCTCTCTCTCTCTCTCTCTCTCTCTCTCTCTCTCTCTCTCTCTCTCTCTCTCTCTCTCTCTCTCTCTCTCTCTCTCTCTCTCTCTCTCTCTCTCTCTCTCTCTCTCTCTCTCATTCTGGACTTCTCTTCATTTCCTCTCTTCCTCAACCACACAAAAACAGCTCAAAATCAACCTATTTAATATATATTCTTTCAGTAACGGCCTAATTACCGCTTGGCTTTTTAATTGGCCTCATAATAAGGGACTGACTTCCTTCATTACGTCGTTTGTTTATTCATTCGTTGTGTGTGGAATGGGGATGCCAGCCTTAAAAAACACACACATCATGGCTTTTATTAATTATATTTCTGTGTGTGTGTGTGTGTGTGTGTGTGTGTGTGTGTGTGTGTGTGTGTGTGTGTGTGTGTGTGTGTGTGTGTGTGTGTGTGTGTGTGTGTGTGTTATGACCGTTCTTTGGGCTGGTCTTTCCCCACAAAATTACTACGGCAATAATTCTCCAAAGCCATTGTGAGGTTAAGGGAGAGAAGGAAGGAGGGAGGGAGGGAAGGATGGAAAGTGGACTTACTTAAAGTACGAGAGGAAGGAAGGAAAGGAGGAGGGAAGGAAGGGTATGAGATGAGAGCTAATGTAACCCCATGTTAGGGAGGAGGAGGAGGAGGAGGAAAGAGTGAACCAGATGATAGGGGAGTAAGATAACCGTAAAGGAGGAAAAAAGATAAAAATAAGAGGAAAACATTTGAAATCGGTGGTAGAAAGAGGTCGTGTGTGTGTGTGTGTGTGTGTGTGTGTGAGAGAGAGAGAGAGAGAGAGAGAGAGAGAGAGAGAGAGAGAGAGAGAGAGATAGAGAGAGATAGAGAGAGAGAGAGAGAGAGAGAGAGAGAGAGAGAGAGAGAGAGAGAGAGAGAGAGAGAGAGAGAGAGAGAGAGAGAGAGAGAGAGAGAGAGAGAGAGAGAGAGAGAGAGAGAGGTATGAAAATTAGTCTCAGTAAAATTAGATAAAGAGTTTGTAAGAGATTATGAAAGTTTAGAGAAATTGAGAGAAGGAGGGGAAGATAAGAACAGGAGGAGGAGGAGGAGGAGGAGGAATACATAGGAATACATAGGAAGAACAGACACCAGAAGACCTATCGGTCTATGGCGAGGGTGTCTGTTTACTACCGCTACTACTAGTAATCTACGTGTGGTAGGACAGGACAGAATAGATGAAGGCTCCTCCCCACCCACCTCTCCCTCCGGCAACGTGCCGGCAGGAAATAGTTAGAAGAGAACACCATGTACCTTTAAGGAAGAAAGGGACATGGAAATTTTACAGTAAAGAGAGAAATAAGAGGAAATTACTACCCTTAACTTACACTGCTGGTAACCTAAGCTGTGGGGGAAAATGACTTCATTACATAAGAACATAAGAACATAGAAATACAGGGAGGCTGGAAGAGGCCGAGTGGCCTACACAGGGCAGCCTCAGGATCCCCCCTAATACTCACGATGGGCGAGGTGTAGTTTCAGGGGCACAGGTGGAGGCTTGATCCTCGTTTTACCGGCGGTACTAGGCACGGCACCAGTAACCTGTCACCTTACTGCACCCACACCTCACTCCACCTGTCATGCGGATATTAACTGTTGCTTTACTCTATTGTTAACTTACGCTACTTGCAATCTAGGTTGTGGGGGAGAATAATATGAATTTAGGTTGACGTCTTGCTGCAATCTGCCTGAAAACATGCGAAGAAGGGTCAGTATAATATTATATCCCTGAAGTACTTATCCAATGAAGACTTGAAGCTATTGATACTCTGTGCGCTAACAACTGACGGTGGGAGTCGATTCCAGTGATCGACGACTCTATTATTGA
>NW_026111598.1:72500-80000 GCF_024679095.1 Eriocheir sinensis
GATACCCTCACCCCTTCCTCCCCTCCCGTGCCCCCTCCCACCCTTCCCCCTCCCTTACCTCTCCCAACCCCTATATCTTCCCCTCCCCCCGTCACTTTACCCTGCCTCATAGCCCTTCATCCCTCCTCCTCCTCCCTTCTCCCTCTTCTCTCCCCGCCCCCCCTTCCCTAACCATTCCCTCACGTAACTTTCACCCGCGCTGAGTTCAGGTGACGCGGACAAGTCAGCTCCACATTAGCAGGTTAATTAATATTGACCTCCAGCGTAATAGACAGGTGCCTCATTAGGCGTGTGTTACCTTAGGTTGTTTGTTTGTCTGTCTGTCTAGTTGTCTGCCTGTATGTATGTATGTATGTATGAATGCATGTCCATGATTCTCTCTCTCTCTCTCTCTCTCTCTCTCTCTCTCTCTCTCTCTCTCTCTCTCTCTCTCTCTCTCTCTCTCTCTCTCTCTCTCTCTCTCTCTCTCTCTCTCTCTCTCTCTCTTCTCATATATTTCTTATCAACATATGTTTACAAAAAAGTTGAAATTGAAACTTTTCCCCCACGGTCCATTATATGTGCCCACCACCTTCCTACCTACCTGCCTACCTACCTACCTACCTACCTTCCTACCTACCTACCTACCTCTCCCTCCCTGCCTCTCTACTTACCTTCCTGCCTACTTACCTCAATACTTCTCTACCTAACATTGTATCTTAGCACCTCGCTACCTACTTACCTTCCTACCCGTCCACCTTTCTTCCAACCTTTTTACTTCCTCCTCTCTCCTCTTTCTCCTTTCTTTCTCCTCCTACCTACTTTTTTTACATTTTTACCTAAACTGTCTACTTACCTACCTACCTACCTACGTGTTAAACTTTAAACTTTCCTTCTTACCTATCTTCAGTCTCTTCTGCCAACCTTCCTTCCTTCTTGCCCTCATTTCTACCCACCCTCAATATCCTGTTTTCCCTACCTACCCACCTACTTATCTCGCCTACCTATCTCGTATCTCAATATAGTACATGCATACTTTTTCCTCAGCACCTTTCCCTGTATTCCAACCCGCCTTTCCACTATAGTCCGGCAAATCTTAAGTGGCGGCTCTGACGTAGACAGCCCGCTAGACCCTGTTGCCACGGTTCCACCTGGCCTCGCACACCGTGCCTCTCACACCCTTCTCTCTCTCTCTCTCTCTCTCTCTCTCTCTCTCTCTCTCTCTCTCTCTCTCTCTCTCTCTCTCTCTCTCTCTCTCTCTCTCTCTCTCTCTCTCTCTCTCTCTCTCTCTCTCTCTCTCTCTGTGTGTGTGTGTGTGTGTCTCTCTCTCTCTCTCTCAAAGAGTAGTGATTGACGGATTTAACTCAGAGTGGGCGCCTGTCACTAGTGGCGTCCCTCAGGGCTCGGTTCTTGGCCCAGTGCTCTTCATTATTTACATCAACGACGTGGATGTTGGACTCAATAACCGCATTAGTAAATTTGCAGACGACACAAAGATTGGTAACTCGGTTCTCACTGACGAAGACAGGCAAAGCCTCCAAGAGGATTTGCACAAAATTTCAGCTTGGTCGGATAGATGGGAGATGCCCTTTAACGTAGACAAGTGCCAGGTCCTTCAAGTTGGAACGAGGAATAAGAAGTTCGAATACGAAATGTGCGGCGTTAAACTCAAAAGCGTTCAATGCGTCAAGGACTTGGGGGTCAAAATCGCGTCAAACCTCAAATTCTCACAGCAATGCATCTATGCAGCAAATAAAGCGAACAGAATGTTGGGCTTCATTAAAAGAAACTTTGTATTCAAGAATAAAGATGTAATACTCCCGCTCTACAACAGTTTAGTCAGACCCCACTTGGAATATGCGGTACAGTTTTGGTCTCCCCACCATGCAAAGGATATTGCTAAATTAGAAGGTGTTCAGCGTCGGGCAACGAAAATGATCCCTTCCTTGCGCAACAAATCCTACGAAGAAAGGCTTTCTACCCTTAACATGTTCTCTCTTGAGAAACGTCGCCTCCGAGGAAAACTGATCGAATGTTTTAAAATACTTAATGGTTTCACGAATGTAGACAGATCAACATTGTTTTTGATCGATGACACTTTGCGCACGAGGAACAATGGCGTAAAACTCAGATGTAGACAAGTAAATTCAGACTGCACCAAATTTTTCTTCACCAACGTTGTAGTGCGAGAATGGAATACGCTTCCACCATCAGTGGTCCAGTGTAACACGATTGACTCCTTCAAAAATAAGTTCGACCGTCACTTCCTTCAACTTAATATCAACTAGAGTAGAAATGCAACGTTTTGGAGTCTTCTGATTAATGTAAAATCACTTAGGTTTAAGGACAGACCGCCAAGTCTGGACCATGGGGTCTGTGTGGTCTGATTTTCTATGTAAATCTATGTAAATCTCTCTCTCTCTCTCTCTCTCTCTCTCTCTCTCTCTCTCTCTCTCTCTCTCTCTCTCTCTCTCTCTCTCTCTCTCTCTCTCTCTCTCTCTCTCTCTCTCTGTGTGTGTGTGTGTGTGTGTGTGTGTGTGTGTGTGTGTGTGTGTGTGTGAGAGAGAAAAGTGGGGGTGTACTCTCATTCGGGGAGTATATGGTGCACGGCAATGCATAATAATAATAATAATAATAATAATAATAATAATAATAATAATAATAATAATAATAATAATAATAATAAACCTCTTTAACTTTAAAAAATGCACCAAGACTCTTTACCCCTTGAGTGGTGTGGAAATAAGGGTCAAGTGTAATATTTTAATGTTCTTAGCGACCACTCCTTCCCCACTCCCTGGCCATCCCCAGCGGAACCTCACCATTCACCTGGATGACTCACATCAGAATTTGCTTGACGGTCCTGGCATTCCATATATAGGTACAGTCTCCATATTTTATCATAATTATGCCATATGACTGACATTGTATGGCACATGGCAGACACACACCAAAAAATGGCAGAAATGCGATAATTAAAGCAGGCAGAGCAACTGGCAACTGCGGTGTATTGGGGTGACTTGAGCTGACACCGTCGCGTTGGCAACGGTGCCAAGTGTTGTACAATTTTTTTTGTGTTCACTCACAGATAGAGAATCAATCATAAAAAAAAAAAAAACATATATGTTTTTATACAAGAGTGAGAGAGAAAGAGAGAGACACGGGGAGAGAGAGAGAGAGAGAGAGAGAGAGAGGTCAGTTGGAGACATAGCACCAGCGTCTAGCGGGCTGTCTACGTCAGAGCCACCACTTAAGATTTGCCGGACTATAGCCGTTTCATTCTCCTCCTCCTCCTCCTCCTCCTCCTCCTCCTCTCCCTTCCGGCCATCCATTATCAATATCCCTTTAAGCATGGTGGAGATGTGAGCAGCAGGTACAGAGTGACCACTGACCACTGAGAGAAGGGAGAGGGGGAGGGGAGGGGCGGGGAGGGAAGGGAGTGGAGTGGAAATGAAAGGAAGGGAAGGGGATGGCAGGGAATGAAAGAGAAGGAAAGGGAATAGGAGGGAAGAAAAGGAAAACTAAAGGAGTGGAAAGCAATGGAGAATTGTGTGAAATATGTGAGACGGTGAAACGAAGGAAAGAGAGAAGGAAAGGAAAGAAAAGGGGAAGAGCAATGGTGGCAACAAGAAAGAAAGGGAGATACCTAAGGGCGTCTTCCATTTGACACAAAACCCGGAACCAGGTTCGGCTTTAAACCCAGACCCAGGTCCGGGTTTTCGCGCCGTAAATGGAACGCATTTAGGCGGATATGTAAACAAACATTCTTCCTCTTCTTCTTTTGACCTGTCCTCCCCCTCTCGGGCGTCTTTCCTGTTTATTCACACACTTTTCCTTTCAATTGTGCTGTGTAGCTTAATTTTTCTTCGCTGCAATATACTATCACACTTTACTTTTCAGTTTGTTGCTGGAATAACTTACTGACATTGCTTATCCGTGCACTTATTCAAGCATTTGTGCCCTTTTTTCCCAGGACTGCATCTCCATCCAACACGTACCGTGCGATTGCCCCGTTGTCCTCCTCCAGCCTCTTAGCCCACTCCTCCCTGGTGCTACTAATAACTCCCCTCTCTGTCTCTCATAGTTGCTGCATTCTACTATTAGGTGTTCGACTGATTCTTTCTCCCCTGTCCTACAGCTACAGTTCTGGTTTCCCCCTTCCCTATTCCTGCCATTTAGCTGCGGGGTTCTCGTTCTTGCTTTAAACATCAGCTTGCTCCCCCAGTCTCCTACATGCCAGTCTACTCCCTCTAGCTTGTGTCTTGCTGTACCATCTTAATGTCGACTCTTTTACTCTAAAATTCATAGGCCTAGCCTAGGCAGATGGCACACCACCAAGTATCTAATGTCTAAGTTGAAAGAGTTTGCTTTCCCGGAAAACCCATTTATCCATCAGCCTGATAGGGTATCAGGACACCTCTCCTCCCGAAATTGATCTTTCTTTCGGCCACCTCTTTTAATTATTTTTTGGGAGCAGCGAGTAGCGGGCTTTTTTTTTATTATTGTTTTCTTTTTTTGTGCCCTTGAGCTGCCTTCTTTGTTGTAGAGAAAAAAAAAGGGAAGATGAACAGGTTCATCTTCCCTTTTTCTAACAAGAAAGAATAAAAAAGTTTTAAAATCCCAGGGTAACAGGTTCTCACTTGACGCAGGCTTAAGGGCCAGAGACAAATAAGCGCTGAAGAACAACACACTTGTGAGACCAACACTAGCATGCTGCTCCACGGTGTGAGATCCTTACACACACACACACAAACATTTTTAAGTTAGCACTAATCAACACCAAGGTGGCTCGGTTCATTATAAACAATGAACTTGAACACCAGGCATCATAACACAGATCAAACAACAGATTAATATGTAACCTCTTCACATGTGCAGACAATCACACACTTAAAATTCTGTACAAGATCACATACACTTACTTTGACATTGACCCACACAAATACTTACAGGACGCAAACAGTCAGCGTACTCGGAACACACTCAGCCAAAAATACCAAACATATCACACAAACACTGACACATGTACGGACTCATACTTTCCACGCACCACACGTGACTGGAACAGCCTCCCCCTACAGACTTTAGACTGCGGTACAATAGACTCATTCAGAAAACAAATACACACTCAGTTGTCGCAACACACCAAGACTAACTAGTAGTACACCTATTCATTTCCCTTCCCTACACACCCCAGTTCCCCCAGCAGCCAACACAAATATCCGTGTTATGCACCTGTATTGGTGCCCTGTGCATTACTTGTCAAGATCAAGACAACACACATTTTATCAAATGCCTCCAACCTTACCTAATGATAACACTGCTGAACTATAACTCCCTCATTCACTCAGCACAAATAGGGTCATGAAAATCAAGATCAATTCTATCCTCCGGCATAAGAAAATAAAGCAAAACAACTGTAAAAATGTATTTATTTAACTAATAAAAACATTGAGCACAATTATCAACAGGTGCAATTTTTTTTTCTTATTACACAGATTAATCAAGAAAGAAACTGAATTTCAAGACATTGCTGGGCTCCCAGGTGTGATTGGGGACATTGATGGAACACGTTGACACGAAATTAAAAAATACACGAAACTATTAATAATGATTATCATAACTGGGTACATGTTAACTTTACATTTTTGACTCACTCTAAGATCAGAAGAAACTAATAATGACACCTACAGAGTTTGTGACTTGAGCAAGTTGATAAATCCTGCCAGGAGGTACTCAGGATGAAAGGGGGCCCTGCATGGAGACTTGTCCGGAGGGACCCTCGGACTTGGCGTTGTAGGGTGGGTGAGGCGACACCCCCCCAGCATATGCCACCTTTGATAGATGACTGTATATTGATAATCCAAATTGGATACTCTCTACAACAATTGGAATACTATTCATGCCTTCAAATTATACCTCGGCAACAAAAATATGATGGATAATAATTTTAAACAAAACTCGTCATTTAGGAAACTTAACCTATTTGGACCTATAGCCGCATTATTAGTTATCTTGTACTTATCTTGAACCCGCGACCAGCGTGACTGGAGGTAAATCTTAAATTACCACTCCACCCCTCCACCACCCCAGCCCCCTACCCTACCCCAAGACAAACCTGGGGACCTGTAGGAAACCGGGGTATTGGGAGAAACCATATCACTGAAAATGGCCTTCCAAAATTTCCCTAGAAAAATCCCTAGATCAGGAAAAATTCCCAAGTCTCGAAAGTAAGGAAAGTCCCTAACGCATGCTCTTGTAGTCTATTCCAATATGACCTAGCATTCAATCTGTTGACGAGTGTCAGGCGTGTCATCAGATGGTGGGCATACTGCCCCCCCCCACCGCCGCCCTCCCAATCCGTCCCGCGGCGCGTAAGTTTTGACGGGCCACGCCACATGCAAATATATTTAAACTACTCCAACCGAACTTTACGACCTGCGCGCACTGACTTAGGAACTAGTTTGTAGGGTGCACTGCAAGGCAAGTATGAGGCTCAGTCTGTGTATAGAGGCGGTTGTGAAACAATAACAATGGACTTAGAAAATCCGAGCCACCTAACTCTATAATTAAAGAGGCTTGCCCCCCTGGCCCCTCCCCAAGGTAAAACGTATACGAAAATGCATTATAATAATAATTCTTTCACGTGCTAAATTACTACGAATATTGGTTTGGAGTGGTTATTCTGAAGTTTTGCCCAACTGATTACCATTTAAATATAATATTGAATTGTTACTGCTTCACTCATTGATAATCTAACCTAACTGGTATTTTTTTGTGATATCAGTGACCCAAATAACACAAAGTCACTGAAACAAACGATTCATCTTTACATTATGCATAAATGGGGGTTACCAATGATGATGAAAATTAACTGGATAGGTAATGATAAATAATAAATCAACATGTATCGGCAATAAACACGTAAGTCACTGTAAGGTAAAGGTAAAGTTGGGGGCATATGCTATAGCAGCGCGTGGCCTCGGTGCTCATCTCCGTCGCATTGACCCTTGAGCCTGTGGTGGGAGGAAGCCCATTACCCCTCTACACAGCGCCAATGTGACACCCGGGTGGGTGCTATTCTGTATAAAACACAGCCGTCGCGTTTCACTCCCCTCCCTCGCCCGGCCACAAAACCCTTGCCCCGCCATACATATATGGCTCTCCACATATCTATTCATCCAATTGTTTTCGTTTAAAGCCACTACAGGCCTCTTGCTGGGCCCGAAATTAAAATTTCAACGCCCCGCCCACTGCACCACTTTTAACTTATTATTCATGGTTTTCGGCACATATCTATGGGTAAGTATGTAACTGGCATACAGTACCTACAATTTCGGATCACCAGGCACCACCTGGATGCAGTGGTTGTAGCAAAAAATACCCAAATATGGGAAATATGGCATGCAAATGGCGGCGGCGGCGATAGTCTTGGTCCTGGCCTGGGTCTTGGGTCAAAAGTGATCTGGCTAACCCTGCTCGGCAGTGGGGTCCCTCCGGGTCACCCAGATCCTCTAAAAT
>NW_026111598.1:85000-110000 GCF_024679095.1 Eriocheir sinensis
AAATGAAAAAAAAAAATATCTGGTTAAAAATAAGAAAAAAATCCGATTTTTTTTTAAATAAAAAAATTAACAACCCTGGTAGTAGTAGTAGTAGTAGTAGTAGTAGTAGTAGTAGTAGTAGTAGTAGTAGCAGTAGTAATAGCAGTAGTAGTAGTAGTAGTAGTAGTAGTAGCAGCTGACGCCCGTCTTGGTATCTGTTGAATAATGTGTCCGTAGAGTTTTCCAAGCCACTTCCGTAACGAGCTCTTTGTCTTGTAGCCGTTGGAAAGTTGTGGATCTGGTGAACATCTTGCCGAGAAACCTTATGTGATCAGTCTGCTCGTGATACATCTACAGATTTCTCCTTGGCCGCCTCGCAAAACATACGTATTAAAGTGATCCTTTAAGATGGTTATTATCTATAGATAAAATATTCATTCATCTTTCTCACCATCACTTGACGGAGTATAATGAATGACCGGAATATGATGAATCATTTGCCAAATTGAACAAAGGAGAAGGAAGGAAAGGACTCACACCCCTCCACACATTTATATAACTCCTTTTCTTTACGAACATTTATCAGTGAGTCAGTGAGTCGGTAGTGAAGATATACATACATCTGTACCACGTCGCCTTATTCTATCCTCGTTCTTTTTCTGGTGTACTTATTTTGGTGCTCACATGCTTCATCCTTTCTAATTTAATTTTGTATATTGAATTTGTTGGAGTAATTTACTTATGGAGTCATAATAACACCTTTCCTACCCCCCCGTGTGTTATTTTTTTGTATTAATTTTTGTATTAATTCAACGGCCATTTGCAACATATCAACGCCTCCACATTGATAGAGAGAGAGAGAGAGAGAGAGAGAGAAATATTCAAGGAACTAAGATCATTTAGGACGAAAAATCATATTACTGAAACACACACACACACACACACACACACACACACTGCACTTTTATGCTTCTTTATTGATACAAACGAGAACAGGTGTGTGTAAACTGGATGATGAGAAACAAGAGGAGAGAAAAGGAAAACTGAAAATGTTTGTTGCTGTTTCATGAAGAATAATTAGAAAAATGTATGAACAAACGAGACTAGATTGTTTACTCTCATGACCTAACGCTAAAAAGAAAAGTAACGAGTAGGCGAGTAAGAAAATTGAGAGAGGTGAAAAGCGTAACAGGTTTCCGTAATATAACAGAAATACAGGTGTGTAAGGTATCTGCTTCTCGCCGACACGTGTTTCAATACACATTCTTCCTCCTGAAGGTTGAAATAAAAGGGACGTAAAAAAAAAGAGATCCAATCAGTAGCAATGTATCTTCCTTGGCTATTATGCAAAAAACTGAGTATTGCACTGGAAATAAAGGAGTTGGAGTAATGATCATATTTATCTTCTGCTTTAAAAATGTGAAAATATGCTTTGGAGCAGAATATAGAGAGAGTGGAATGAACTTATAATAGATATATTCTTCCGTTAAATAGTGGAATGAGAACCCCTTGCATATTTATTCCTTTTTAATATACAATACAGAAAATAACACACGGGGAGGTAGGAAAGGTGTTATTATGACTCTATAAGTAAATTACTCCAACAAATTCAATATACAAAGTTAAATTAGAGAGGATGAGGCATGTGAACACTACGTATCACCAAAATAAGTACACCAGAAAAAGAACGAGGATAGAATAAGGCGACGTGGTACAGCCGTATATATAATCGGACCAGTATATTCTGTCTCAGAGTAAAAAAAAAAAAAAAAAAAAAAACTCAGCCGAATCAGAAAATGTGTAATGAAATCAGAATAAGAATAGTTCCGCTAAAAAAAGTACAACAGACAAATATATCGAGGTAGAAAAAGTGTAGTTTGGATTCTGTGATTAGATTCATCCGATAAAAAGAAGTAAAAAAGAGACAAAAAATTGAAATAGAAAAGATGTTAAGATAATACAACAGAAAAAAACAGTGAAAAAGGACAAAAATGGAAAAAAATGCAGTGGGCAATTAATAAAAGGAAGGAACTCTAACGAAAACCTGCCGAAAAAATAACCTGAACAGACAATTCAAACAAAAAACTAAAATAGTGGCGGCTCAAAATACAATAAAAGACCTTTAATCCGTATTTTTTTTCCCTTCCTCGAGTGTTTGGAGAATTGGTGCATTATATTTCATCACACCAGCAAGGCCTCACCCCCCGGCACCATGGGGGGGGGCAGGGAAGGGTCACAGTGCTGCACCTCGACTCTTTCTTAATACTCTTTTCGCGCCTTCTGAAGTTTGAATTTTATTTTACTCATTTTGGAATGTAGTTTTCCGCTTTTCCGTTTTTTTTTATGATACTTGTTTATATTGTCATTATTCCTCCTTTCATTCTTTTGTTCACTACCTTTTCCTCCTTCTCTTCCTCCTTCTCTTCTTCCTCCCTCCTCCTCCTCTCTCTGTTTTTTGTAGGGAGGACGAAAAAAGAGAGAAAGAGGGATGAGGGAGGTGGAGGAGGGCGTAGGCTGAAAAGACTTTGATATTCTTTTATCAATATTTTGATCCCTCCAGTAACCCCCAAAGGAAGGGAAAGGCAATATTTGAGGGATGGAGAAACATTCGCGACTTTCTGAAACTTTTAAGATTATTTTGTGAATCTGTTACTGTATTGCCATTGTCTTTCTTCCCTAGGGTGGTAGGTTGATAGTTTGAAAATAAACAATTTCGATGATTTCGGTGTTAATAATGAATGAGGTTAGTGTACAAGGGATGGTTACTTTTGTTTGAATAGAGATTTTTTTTTCTTTTTTTTTGTAGTTACCGATGGGTGACGTGAAGGTAATAGTGTTTGAAATGGTAATGAGAATATAGAGATGTTGATAACGATAGTTTTAGAACTTAAGAAATGGTAGTAGTGGTAGTGGTAGTAGTAGTAGTAATAGTAGTAGTAGTAGTAGTGTAGTAGTAGTAGTAGTAGTAGTAGTAGTAGTAGTAGTAGTAGTAGTAGTAGCAGTAGCAGTAGTAGTAGTAATAGTAGTAGTAGTCGTAGTAATAGTAGGAGTAGTAGTAATTGTAATAGTAGTAGTAGTAGTAGTAGTAGTGGTGGTACTAATAATAGTAGTCGTAGTAATAGTAGTAGTAATAGTAGCAGCAGCAGCAGCAGTAGTAGTAGTAGTAGTAGTAGTAGCAGTAGTAGTTGTAGTAGTAGTAGTCGTAGTAATAGTAGTAGTAATATTAGCGGTAGGAGTAGTAGCAATAGTAATTAGGCTGGAGTAGGTAGGAGGACACTACCGAACGGGCGCAAGCCACTCCTGGTGAGGTATATATGGGAGGTTAGAAGGGAGCTGAAGCCCTCCAAAGACCCCTCCCATGTCCTCACTAACCGTTTCCCTTTTGTCTCACCAACACCGGAGAGTAGTTCAGCATGCTCTCTAAAGACAGATCCTCTCTCTATCCACACCACACTACATTCACACAACATACACACCTTTTCCAAAAATTCAAATTTCAAAATGGCTCAAATAAGCAATGCCTCGGAGTCCCCGCCTTGGGGGGGGACCACAAATTCCCCCAGGGAGGACTCCCCTTCTGGCTGCCGACCCGAGAGGTGTCTTGATAACTCCTCGAACCTCTTTCTTCTCAATTTCTGCAACATTCATGGTCTTCGTTCTAATTTTCATTCTGTGGAACCACCATCTCTCTTCCTCTAAACCTGACCTTCTCTTCCTCACCGTAACACAGGTTTCTGAGGCTACTGACAGCAATCTCTACTCTGTTCCCTCCTACTATCGCTATCCTAGATTTCAGTCCAAAGCTGGATGTTGCGCCTACGTGCGCAACGACATCACTTGCTCTAGTGCCCACAACCTTGATTCTTCAGGATTTTCCACCATCTGGCTAAGACTTCATTGTCATTCTATTACTAAATACATATGTGCTGTTTATCTCTCACCCAGCTCTACTAACTATGTAAAATTCTTTGACTATTTGGACTCCAATGTGGAACACATCTTGACCCACTCTCCCTTCGCTGAAATCTCCATCCTAGGAGATTTCAATGTTCACCACCAGCTGTGGCTTTCATCCTCTTTCACTGACCAGCCTGGTGAACAAGCCTACAACTTTGCTATCCTCAACGATCTAGAGCAGTTGGTCCAGCACCCTACACATATTCCAAACCGTCTTGGAGACCGGCATAACATTCTAGACCTCTTCCTTACCTCAATCCCTTCTGCTTATTCTGTCAAACTGTTTTCTCCGTTGGGCTCCTCCGATCACAATCTTATTTCTGCATCCTGTTATATCGCTCCTGTACACCCTCTGGACCCACCGAAGAGGCGATGCTTCTGGCATTTTGCTTCAGCTCAGTGGGACGATCTGAGGATGTACTTCTCCGATTTCCCGTGGAATGATTATTGCTTCCAGGATAGAGACCCCTCTGTGTGTGCTCAGCGCATCACAGAGGTGATTGTCTCTGGAATGGAGGCATACATTCCACGTTTTTTCTCTACTCCTCACTCTTAAAAGCCTTGGTTTAGTCACGCTTGTTCTCGTGCTGTCAATGATAGAGAGGCAGCTCACAAAAGGTACCAGAGCCTTCAAACTAATGCTAATTATGAACTTTACATTTCTGCTCGGAATCGTGCCAAATCTATTCTCCGACTAACCAAAAACTCTTTCATTAATAGAAAATCCCAAAACCTTACTTTCTCTAGCTCTTCCCGTGACTTCTGGCATCTAGCCAAAAACATCTCCAACTTCACTTCTTCATCTTTCCCTCCATTCCTCAGTCCTGAAGGCAACACTGCCGTCTCATCTATCTCTAAGGCTGAACTCTTCTTTCAAACTTTTTCTAAAAACTCCACTCTGGACGATTCTGGGCATATTCCTCCTACTTATCCCCCCTCTGACTCTTTTATGCCTGTTATAAAGATTCTTCAAAATGATGTTTTCTATGCCCTCTCTTGCCTCAATCCTCAGAAGGCTTATGGACCTGATGGAGTGCTTCCTATTGTCCTTAAAAACTGTGCCTCCGTGCTGCCACCCTGCCTGGTCAAACTCTTTCGCCTCTGCCTGTCAACATCTACCTTTCCTTCCTGCTGGAAGTATGCCTTCATACAGCCTGTACCTAAGAAGGGTGACCGTTACAATCCCTCAAACTACCGTCCTATAACTTTACTTTCTTTTCTATCTAAAGCTTTTGAATCAATCTTTAACCGGAAGATTCAAAAGCACCTTTCCACTTCTGACCTTCTATCTGATCGCCAGTATGGATTCCGCAAGGGGCGTTCTACTGGTGATCTCCTTGCCTTCCTAACTGACTCTTGGTCATCCTCTCTTAGCCGTTTCGGTGAAACCTTTGCTATTGCGCTGGACACTACAAAAACTTTTGATAGGGTCTGGCACAAATCTTTGCTTTCCAAACTACCCTCCTACGGTTTCTATCCTTCTCTCTGTACGTTTATCTCCAGTTTCCTTTCTGACCGTTCTATTTCTACTGTGGTAGACGGTCACTGTTCTTCCCCTAAATCTATTAACAGTGTTGTCCCACAGGGTTCTGTCCTATCTCCCACTCTCTTTCTGTTGTTCATTGATGATCTTCTTTCCAAAACGAACTGTCCTATCCATTCCTATTCCGATGATTCCACTCTGCATTACGCAACTTCTTTAAATAGAAGACTCACCCTTCAGGAACTTAACGATTCAAGGCTGGAGGCAACAGAACGCTTAGCCTCAGACCTTACTATTATTTTCGATTGGGGCAAGAGGAACCTGGTGTCCTTCAACGCCTCTAAAACACAGTTTCTCCACCTATCCACTCGACACAATCTTCCCAACAACTATCCCCTATTCTTTGACAACACTCAGCTATCACCTTCCTCAACACTAAACATCCTCGGTCTATCCTTAACTCAAAATCTCAACTGGAAACTTCATATCTCATCTCTTACTAAATCAGCTTCCTCGAGGCTGGGCGTTCTGTACCGTCTCCGCCAGTTCTTCTCCCCCGCACAGTTGCTATCCATTTACAGGGGCCTTGTCAGCCCTCGTATGGAGTGTTCATCTTAGGTGTGGGGGGGGGGGGGGTCCACTCACACAGCTCTCCTTGACAGAGTGGAATCAAAGGCTCTTCGTCTCATCAGCTCTCCTCCTCATACTGATAGTCTTCTACCTCTCAAACTCCGCCGCCATGTTGCCTCTCTTTCTATCTACTATCGATATTTTCATGCTCACTGGTCTTCTGAACTTGCTAATTGCATGTCTCCCCTCCTCCCGCGGCCCCGCTGCATACGACTTTCTATTCATGCTCATCCCTATACTGTCCAAACCCCTTATGCAAGAGTTAACCAGCATCTTCACTCTTTCATCCCTCACGCTGGTAAACTCTGGAACAATCTTCCTTCATCTGTATTTCCACCTGCCTACGACTTGAACTCTTTCAAGAGGAAGGTATCAGGACACCTTTCCTCCCGAAATTGACCTCTCGTTTTGGACACTCCTTTGACCTCTGTTCGGGAGCAGTGAGTAGCGGGCCTTTTTTTTCTTCTTTTCTTTACGCCCTTGAGCTATCTCCTTAGCTGTAAGAAAAAGAAAATAGTAGTAGTAGTAGTAGTAGTAGTAGTAGTAATAGTAGTAGTAGTAGTAGTAGTAGAATTAGGAGTAGTCGTAGAGGTAGTTAGAATCATGCAGTGGAAGTAAAACACAGCCGAAATAATGCAAGGTAATATCGCAAATACTAACAGTAGAGTAATGATAATAATGGAAGTATTGAACAAGGTAATATTTCAAAGTCTGCCTCCCCTTACATCAACTAATTACAATGGTGTGCCCTCCTAACTTCTTTTATCAGGCCCAGGGTGAAGAAAACGAGCAAAATAATCTATAATAATAACAATAATGATGATAATAACAGCGATAATAATCTTGATAATGGCAAATGTGAACTTATGAAAACGTAGCTACATATCATTCACTTACTGTTAAAAAGCTTATGTGTGTGTAAGTTCCAGTGCCACTTGTACTAACAACAAAGCGATCTAAATGTATAGAGAAGCTGATGAATACACGATGCAACAATGCAATAGAATACAACAATGAAAAGGGGAAAGGTGGATAAAGAGGGGAAGGGAAGGGAAGGGCAATGAGAGAACCAATAAAGCAGGGAGTAATGAGGGTGGAAAGGAGATGACGGAAAGATGAGAGAGAGAGAGAGAGAGAGCATTGTATAAATAGGTTAGATTGTTAAGTGAATAATTAAACACATGCATCAATGATATACTATTGCCGTAGAGACAGCGGCGTCCACGTAGATAAAATATAAATAAATACACTAATAAACGGATAGACAGCTAAAACCTCTAATATATAGATAGATAGATAGACAGACAGATGAATAAATAAATATAGATAGACTGATATGGGAAGATAAGTTATGGGAAATGAGCTTTAATACGCAATTAAATACGTTTATAACCACGGCACCGTAACAGTGAATATTAATGCGTGATTTGTATTTTTATGGAGCAGATATCAGGATGGTGAGGGAAAATGAGTGATAATAATAATGATGATGATAATAATAATAATGATAATAATTATAATAATAATAATAATAATAATAATAATAATAATAATAATAATAATAATAATAATAATAATAATAATAAACTAGGATAAAGAAAAACAACAAAGAGCAGACAACTAAAGAAATGAATGCAAATAAGTTGACCTCTCTCTCTCTCTCTCTCTCTCTCTCTCTCTCTCTCTCTCTCTCTCTCTCTCTCTCTCTCTCTCTCTCTCTCTCTCTCTCTCTCTCTCTCTCTCTCTCTCTCTCTCTCTCTCTCTCTCTCTCTCTCTCTCTTCCTCCTCCTCCTCCTCCTCCTCCTCCTCTTCCTCCTCCTTTATCAAATATGTGCCTTAAACTATCTAGAATAGTTGCCCTTCTCTATAAAATTAAAGATCACATGCCTCGTTATGTTTTGAAAATCATATATGATGCTCATGTCTTACCCATTCTAAGTTATTGCATACCCATTTGGTGTAATACTTACCCAACCCATCTGTTACCCCTTTTCCGATTACAAAAGAAAATAATAAGAATTATTACAAACAGCGAATATTACGCACACACTCTACCACTCTTTACGGAAACAAATACTTTAACACTTTTCAATTTAAATAAACTCCATATGGGTATTTATATGTACAAAACAAAAAGTAAACATACTATGTTACTGCAACCCCACCATAACTATCACACTCGTACCAGCCACAATCTAAATGTACCTCCACACACCCTATCCCTCTATCAACACTCCCTGTCATACAATGGCCCCAAACTATGGAACTCAATACCTCAACACATAAAACTCCTTCCAAACCTAAATTCTTTTAAAAATCATCTAAAAAAATATATACTGTCCGTACAATAAAAGCTGCATACATCTCTTATTCAATGTCATTATGTATGTATATAATGCATCATGTTTACTATTAATTATTATTAACACTATTATTATTATTATTATTATTATTATTATTATTATTATTATTATTATTATTATTATTATTATTATTATTATTATTATTATTATTATTAATAATATTGTGATGATGTTATTAGAGAAGAACATAAACAGAGGTGATATATTATCATTATTACTTTTATTATTATTATTATTATTATTATTATTATTATTAATATTGTGATGATGTTATTAGAGAAGAACATAAACAGAGGTGATATATTATCATTATTACTTCTATTATTACTTTTATTATTATTATTATTATCTTTGTTATCATTATTATTATCATCATTATCATTATTATTTCATTATTATTATCATTATTGTCTTTTTACTAGTAATACTAGTATTGTTAGATTATTATTTTGAATACTTTATCTAATGTTACTTTGGCCAGAAAATTTAGTATTATACATGTCCAGAAAAAGAAGAAAAAAATATATAAATACATACCAATTGTTGCCCCAAAAGCTCTAGCTTCCTATGGGCTACTTGCACAACAAATTTATGTTATATCGACCAATGTATACAAATTGCAAGTATAATAAAATGTTTCAAAATGTTTCCTCCTAGCTTCTATACTGTCAGGTAACTCATGCTCCTTCCAAAAATATTCTTCTCACCTCTTTCTCCTCCTCCTCCTCCTCCTCCTCCTCCTCCTCCTCCTCCCCCTCCTCTTCTCCCTCCTCATAGCTTATATATTGTCAGGTAACACATGTTCCTTCCAAATATATTTTTCTCACCTCCTCCTCCTCCTCCTCCTCCTCTTCTTCCTCCTCCTAGCTTCTATATTGTCAGGTAACTCGTGTTCCTTCCAAAAATATTCTTCTCACCTCCTCCTCCTCCTCCTCCTCTTCTTCCTCATCATAGCTTCTATACTGTCAGGTAACTCATGTTCCTTCCAAAAATATTCTTCTCACCTCCTCCTCCTATTCCTCTTCCTCATCTTCCTCTGCCTCATCTTTTTCTTCCTCCTTTTCCTCCTCCTCCCGCTCCATGTTTCCATGTTTCTTCTATCCTCACTTTTTTTCCGGCCCTCAGCACAAATCCCCACTCTCCGTCGTGTTTAGTTTGTTTCCCCTTCAAACACTCGTCAACGCGTGGAGAATGAGATATAAAGAGACGGGAAGAAGAAAAGGAAAGGATGAGGTGAATTTTTAGTTGAGTGTAAAAAACGACTGGAAAAATAGGAGAGGATGAGGCGCAGATTCTGGTGATAGTTTTATGAGGACGGGAAGAAGAAAGGAAAGGATGAGGCGAAGTATTAGTTGGAAAATAGTGTTAAGAAGACGGGAAGAAGATACGGAGAGGATATGAGGCCAAATGTGTGTGAAGGGAAACCATGCCACCAAACGTTTAGAAGAGGCAAGAGATATTCATAGTGTGTGGGAAGGGAAATGATGTGATGATCCTGAAGAAAGAACTGGGAAGACATGAAACGAAAAGAAACTGGAGAAATAAATGGAAAAAATATAAGAAGAGAAGAAATGGGAGAAAAAATGGATGATCAGAAGAAATAAAATATCAAACGAAAAAAATGAGACAAGAGGAGATGATAGAACTGGGAAGATATGAGAGATGGGAGAATATGAAAGACGAGAAGAAATGAAAGCAAGAAAAAGTGAACGAAAGAAATGAGGAAAATTAAAGACTAGAATGAGTGACAGGCTACGACAAACAGGAGAAGAAATTGAGAGGAAATTAAGATTAAAGACAGAAAAGAGATATGTGGCGATGAACTGAATGAAAGTAATGCAAAGATATTATTAAAGAAAAGAGGAAATGAGAGAAGAAATTAAAGAAAGTAGAATTGAAAGACAAAAACTCCCGCTCTTAATCCATTCATTCCTTCGCCAACTCCTCCTTCCTCTCTCTTTCCTCCTCCTCTGTCTTTCCTCCATTCTTTCCATTTCAAGTCATTTTAGGCGTGGCCGGCGGGATTAGCGATGTGCCTCATCATCGCCGCCACCCTCTCTCCCTCAAATTGTAAACTATTAACTGATTCTGAATGAGTTATAACTACTGTTTACATTTGATTATATGATGCAATCATGTAATTCTATGAAGGATTCGTTTTTTGAGGGCAAAACAGCGAGTTTGCACACATTCCTATACGTTGTGGCATCGTGGCTGGCGCGACGATGTCACGGTGACGAGGACACCGCGCCGGTCAGGCCAAGGAACCCAGACACAGAATTATCTCATGGGTGGTGCAGGGATTACGTCAAAACATGATAATTTACGATGAAAAAAAATGAGTGAGTGGGGGAAGGAGGGAGGGAGAGTGAGTGATGAGGAGTTAGGAAGGGAGAGCAAGTGCTAAAGGGAGAAATGGCAGCACAGTTGCTTGACACAGTCACGCCTAAAGTGACTTGATACAAGGAAAGACTACAGTACTGATACACGCGGAACTACATACATGGACAAGACACTCTGCGCCGAGGGAAAGTAATCAGCTGGGTGGGGCGTTACGCGGCCACGTGTTACTCCGCGTCGGGGTCTCAGGCTCTCAGCAAGGGCAGACTCCCTCCCTCCTGTGTGCGATGTTGTGTCAAGGGTCACACGGCGTGGGGGGGCTGAGCGTGGCGCCGGGCGGGGACGTGAAGCACTGAGGGCGAGGGTGGGGCCAAGGTAAAGGGAGGCAAGCCAGGTATTCTCACGTGGGGGGGCGCAGGACCAAAATTGGTGTGGACTGCGCAGACAGACCGTGGCGTCACAATCTAGACGTGGAAAAGTTATGATTGTTGCGGGGACTTCAGGCTTGACCCAGCCACCGGCTAGAGGATGTCTGTCTGAGCGGTCCGCTTTCTGTGACATGGGAAACTCTTATTTAGTATGCCTTCGTGCTGCATTGTTCGTGGGTGCAGATCCCTGCATCCCAAAGGGACCACATTGCTTTTTTCAGTCTCCCAAAAGATGAAGTTACAAATAATACACTTTTTGGCTTAGTTATTTATCAGATCCTAAGCTAATTCAACAGTTTAGTATTGTGTATAGTTTCATTAGGCATATACTGTACATAGATAAATCATAAGGCTGTACCCTCATTACATACGTAGCACAACGGAAGCTGCCAAGCTGTAGAGGGAAGGAGTTCATTGAGCTTAGCTGCACTGGGCACCATGGTCTATACCCAAGACTTATTATCGGTGAACAAATACTTTAAAGAGGAATGGGAACCCAGGATTATATGTGAATGCACATGCCCTATAGTCATTCTTATTATTATATGAGTGAATTGTCCTAACACACCAGGGAATATTAATGCAGAGGGCACTAAAACAGTACTGAAAATGCATTCCAGGATCAGAACCTACTTCGACATGCAACGGACTACATTACATCAGGATACCTTTAAATTCTCACACTCTCTTTGTCTTTCTCTCTCTCTCTCTCTCTCTCTCTCTTGTCAAGGCAGTGACGTCACTTAGAATGCGCAGAGAGAGGTGGGGTGGGGGATCGAGACTACCTTTCTTCTACCAAGAGTGAGGCAGCAGGCGTGGCGGGACAGCAGGACGCCGAGGATGGGGTGAGGTGGAGTGTTTGTTAGGGTTGTGTGGGGTGAGGGGGAGGTGGTGGAGTGAAGAAAGGTAGGGGAAGGAAGAAGGGAGCTGGAGTGGTAGGTAAGGAGCAGGTGATGAGGGGGGGAAGGGTGGGAGAGGGGTAAAGGGGTGCGAGTGGTAGGTAAGGAGCAGGTGATGAGGGGGGGATGGGGGGAGGGTAAGGGGGACGAGTGGTAGGTAAGGAGCAGGTGATGAGGGGGAAGGGGGGAGGAGGGGTGCAGGTGGTAGGTAAGGAGCAGGTGATGAGGGGGGGAAGGGGGGGGAGGGGTAAAGGGGATACGAGTGGTAGGTAAGGATGATGATGATGAGAGGTTAAGAGTGAAGAGTATAATTATATGGCATGATTATTGCTGCTGTTATTGTTTTCGTTATTTTTGTTAGGTATGTTACCGTAGTAATGGTAGTGGTAATAGTAGCTGCTCTTTTATTTGTGTTCATTTTGTTTTCGTTCCATGTCTTTAGAGTAATGAGGAGGAGGCGGCTAAGAAAATGAAGGAAAAGAGGAGGAAAGTGAGTGAACGGGAAATGAGAAGAGGGGAGGGAGGGGGAGAGGGTGGAATAAAGTGCTCGTTATCTTGTTACTGTTGTTGTTGTTGATTTTACTGTATGTTATTTTATTTAGCTTATCAAGGTATCAAGGAAGAGGAGAAAGATGGGGGTGGGAGGAGGGGAGAGGGGGGTATGGAAAGGGTCCATTATGGTTCATCTTAATTATTAAAACTGCCACTGCTGCTGCTTTACACACACACACACACACACACACACACACACACCCTACTGGCACAGCGTGTTGCCAGGTCAGCCACAAGCGGATCCTAACACACTGGGTACTACTGATCCTGTTTGAGGCTCCGAAAAGTTCTGACTTCCTTGTTGGTTCATGTGCCCCGAAGCTTCGCCTCTGTCTTCGAATCCGGTTCATAGGGAGTTGGATTAAATCACTGCCTCTCGTCTGCTTTCGCGGCACACTTAAGTTGTTGTTTTTTTTATTAAGCGTAACGAGTAAAATGATTATAATAGTAAAATGTAGGAGTGAAATTGTTAGTATTGTAAGAGATTAATCAGGTAGAGATTGAGGAGTGCGGACACCATGAGCCGCCTGTCCAGCAGCCCCCAGACACCTGAGACGCCGAGGAGAAAGTGAAAGTGACGGAAGAGGAGGAGAAAGAGCACGAAAAAATATAGATTATAGGAACAGAGGGACAGAGGTAGTGTAATGTAAATAGTAGTAGACAGTATAGTGATAGTAGATAGTAATAGTGTCCTCAATGATTTTATTATTACCGTACCGTACTGTTGTTAGCAGTGTTTAGCGAGCTTTTTTGTTTTCGTTTATTTTTGCATTTGAGTTGCTTCTTTTAACGCAAAAACCTACAACTATTGTTACTGTTTCGTTCATTATGCTGTTACCACGTGTTGCATTATTTTTACTCTCGTTACTATAATTGTGCTTGTTATTGCACCTTACACGTATTAGCTTTATTAGCCTGCTGCTGTGAATGTGGCAGAATGAAATATTATACTTGAGCGTTTCTTTGTACTGAGCCGACTAGGTAATATTTATTTTATTGTGTATGTAATTTTTAGAGACTGAAAAAAAGGTGTGACAAGAGATGAGGACAGGAAGAGAAACAGTATGACGAAGAGATGAAGCAGGGGGAAGAGGAGAGAGAAGAGGAGGAGCAGGAGGAAGGGAGAATAAACTATACAGACATAGTAGGTCGCTAAAATGGCACCGTAGAGAGAGAGAGAGAGAGAGAGAGAGAGAGAGAGAGAGAGAGAGAGAGAGAGAGAGAGAGAGAGAGAGAGAACCGTCGCCCACAGGAGGTATTTGTATCATTGCCACGCCCACCGCCTCAGGTTACAAGCTGTTACCTGGAGGAGGAGAAGGAAATGAGATTAAAAGGAGATATAACATAAATGGTCGTCTGGGATTTAAAATAAAGTAAAATAGGAGGAGGAGGAGGAGGAGGAGGAGGAGAATAATGAAGATTTAATGATAGCAGAAGATTATGAAAAGAACGTAATGCGGAGAGAATGTCGTTGTTGTTATTTTATATTTACAGTAAAGGAAGCAGCTTAAGGCTTGAAATAAATGAGAAAAAATGAAAATGAAAAAGAAAATATTGAAAAAGAAGGAAAATGGATTAAGATAAACATGAAACGAAGGAGTAACAACTAAAGAGGGATGAAGAAGATGATGAAAAGTATTGATAAAAAGGGAGGATGAGGAGGAGGAAATAAAAGAGGATCACAGTGAGAGGTTACTGTATGTAGAGATGAAAGGGAATTTTTTAGAAGTACACAAAAAAGGTGGTTAAGATAAGCAAATTTAATATAGAGCATAAATAACAACAGGAATACAACATACGTGGAGATGGAATAGGAAAAGTAGAAGGAGGAGGAGCAGGAGGAGGAGGAGGAGGAGGAGGAGGAGGAAGACCTATGCATCAATATACGGTGTTGGGGGAAGGGTGGGGGTGTAGATAGATAGATAGATAGATATTGGTAATAACAACAATATCAACTGATTAAAGAATTACGAAAGCATTATAACTATTAAAATCCTCTCTCTCTCTCTCTCTCTCTCTCTCTCTCTCTCTCTCTCTCTCTCTCTCTCTCTCTCTCTCTCTCTCTCTCTCTATAAACAGTGAGGGAAATCAGAAACAAAGAGGACAACGCATGCCGCGCCAAAACACTCGGCCGGCTCCTGCCATCCCAGACTCGACAAACGCAGCCTTTGCGCCGTCACGGTGTTTACGATTAATTTAATATTCCCGTCTGGAGTTGCTCTGCGTTGTCTGGAGTTCTCGCCCTCCCCCGCCTCGGCGGTGCTGGGGAGCGTCGGGGAGCCCAAGGTCTCCCTGGCGAGCGCCGCGGGGCTCAGGGGTTCCGGCAGGGTGTCTCGGCTCCCTCGGGGCGTCCATGGCGGTGCCGGAGATCACGAGTGTCCAGGGGCAGGGGGAGGGAGGGCGTTTGGTGTTGTGTGTTGGTATGGGCGGGTCTTTTCTGGGGTGAAGGAGACTCATTCGTATCAGCACACAGCACCAAGGAAAGGCGATTTCAGAACAACTCCACGACAGGGATATAACAGGTGAAAAACACCGAAAATAAGGAAATAAACCAAAAGAACTTCAGAAATAGGATAATACAGGAGAGGAATTCCAGGAAGCAGATAACATATAAGCACAGATGAGAAAAAGGATAAAAATAAAACAAAAACACTCAAAAATCCAGCATGAAGGCCTTTGGTGTGGTATATTGATACGGGTGAGCCTTCTCTGGGGTGAGGGAGACTCCGCTGTAGCAAGATACGGCACCAGGTTGAGGCGATGTAGATACTCTACACAACACTGTCACACGTCAAATAAAGAAAGATAACACCGGAGACAGGATAATACAGAAAAGAAATGCCAGAAAAAGAAATCCGATACAAAACACAGCATTAGCAAAACGAACAACTAGGATTAAGGTGTGGTATGTTGGCACGGGCGAGGCTTCTCTGGGGTGAAGGAGACTCGTCTGTAGCAGGATACGGCACCAAGAAAAGCCGATATACAGTAGAAACATCACCAGAAAAAGGAAAATGAAGAGATGCCGACCTTGACTTAATTGTCGGGGTGGGATGCTGACCCCAGCTTGAATGTTGGGGTGGGATGCTGACCCCAGCTTGAATGATGGGGTGGGATGCTGACCCCAGCTTGAATGTTGGGGTGGGATGCTGACCCTGACGGAAATGTCGGGGTGGGATACTGACCTTTAGAGGACGGAAAATGAGTTGTAGCGATGTCGTAGTTTTATCGACAAAGGAATCAACGTTTTGGAAACAAAGAAAGGATAATGAGTTATTGTGACGTGTTTTTATCGACAAAGGAATCAACGTTTTGGAAACAAAGAAAGGATAACGAGTTATTGTGACGTGTTTTTATTGACAAAGGAATCAACGTTTTGGGAACGAAGAAAGGATAACGAGTTATTGCGACGTGTTTTTATTGACAAAGGAATCAACGTTTTGGAAACAAAGAAAGGATAACGAGTTATTGCGACGTGTTTTTATTGACAAAGGAATCGACGTTTTGGAAACAAAGAAAGGAAAATATGTTTTTGAGTTGGTTTAGTTTTATCGACAAAGGAATCAACATTTTGGGATCGAAGAAAGGATAACGAGTTATTGTGACAACAAGGTATATAAATAATAATCTAGCACACAGGCGTTTGGTGTGGTATGTTGGTACAGGCGAGGCTTCTCTGGGGTGAAGGAGACTCGTCTGTAGCAGGATACGGCACCAAGAAAAACCGATATAGAAACAACACCAGAAAAAGGAAAATGAAGAAAGAGAAAACCACCACAAGGAAAAAACAGAAAAAGGAACACCAGAAAAAAGAATACGGTAGAAGCACAACATCTTGAAAAGGAAAGTCATCATCCACATTTTCGGCTCTCAGTAACATCAAGAAAATGACGAGTGGGTCTCTTCCAGGGTGAAAGAGGCTCACCCGGACCAAAGGACATCACAAGAGGGGGGTGAAAATAGGAACATCAAAAAAAGAAAATTATATAAAAACAGAAAAGAACAAAAAGAAAAGAAAACATCAAGGAAGAAAAGAAAAAGAAAACGGAAAAGAAGAGAAAGGAAAGAATAAAATACACTAATAGATAAATAAACAAATAAATAAATAAATATATGAATAAATAACCTTACAGCTAACTATATAATCAGCTCCTTCACTTCATTGAAGAGACCTGTTAGACCCAAAAATAGAGAGAAAAAGGTAAAGTTTAACAAAAACACCAAAACATTTCATTGAAGGACAGAAGGAAAAGGAATGTCACGCTAAACACACTGTCATGTCTCCCGTTCTTTTTGTATTGCTTAGCCCTCGACGAAAGGAAAACACTCTCTCTCTCTCTCTCTCTCTCTCTCTCTCTCTCTCTCTCTCTCTCTCTCTCTCTCTCTCTCTCTCTCTCTCTCTCTCTCTCTCTCTCTCTCGTGGTTCATTGTGTTGTTGAATTGTGGGTCGCTGCTCCCCACGGCTGTTCATTTCCTCCATTGTGTTCCTTTGTTTTAGTGTGTGTGTGTGTGTGTGTGTGTGTGTGTGTTTGAACCTTCATATATATCTTCTGTTGTGATCTACTTTATCATATTTTATTTTCCGTTTTCTCTACAATTTTCCACAATTAATTATATCTCAACTAGAACTAGACGTAACTCTTGCCCGTTCAACTTTCCAACAGGTGTGCTAATAAATTAGAACTCCTTGCCTGTTTGCCTGTTTGTTGCTAAGATGAATACATCCCTGCCTGTCTAATCCCAACATTTAGGAGTTTTTAACTCAGGAACTCACTTGCTTTGCTTGTGTTTTTCAAGTGACACAACCCACCTGTCTAACGTCATCCACGCAGGTGTGTTACGTCAGACACAAACTCTTTGTTTGTTGGTAAGACGAACACAACCCACCTGTCTAGCCTCATCCACGCAGGTGTGTTACGTCAGACACAAATTCTTTGTTTGTTGCTAAGACGAACACAACCCACCTGTCTATCGTCATCCACGCAGGTGTGTTACGTCAGACACACACTCTTTGTTTGTTGGTAAGACGAACACAACCCACCTGTCTAACGTCATCCACGCAGGTGTGTTACGTCAGACACAAATTCTTTGTTTGTTGCTAAGACGAACACAACCCACCTGTCTAGCCTCATCCACGCAGGTGTGTTATTTAGGCACAAACTCTGTCTTGAGGTGGAAGGCGATCCCACCGCCGCCACTAGACCATTAACCACCACCACCTCCATCACCCCCTCCATCACCACCTCCATCACCACCACCATCACCACCTCCATCACCCCCTCCATCACCACCCTCTCTCATCATATTGATTACTCCTTCATTATCCTCACCACTATCACTGCTCCAAACAGCACCACCTCAATCCCGCCGCCACCAGACCACTAGGCGAGGACGAGGACGAAGAAAGGAGGAGGACGAGGGCGAGGAGGACGACGAAGTTGAGGAGGACGGCGAAGTTGAGGAGGACGAGGAGGAGCAGGAGTATAGGAAAATAATTCTGCCTTGGCAACGGGCGGGAACAGAGGAACACCAAGTGGCGGCGCAACATTAAAGGAACGTCACCACGTCCAGAGTGTTGCGACTCGTGTGTGTTGCGAGGTGAAAGACGCCTGACACCCCTGACACCGCCACCATCACTCCTCATGTGGCTGCTGCTGGCTTCCTCCTCCTTAATATGTCCTTGCTCTCTCTCTCTCTCTCTCTCTCTCTCTCTCTCTCTCTCTCTCTCTCTCTCTCTCTCTCTCTCTCTCTCTCTCTCTCTCTCTCTCTCTCTCTCTCTCTCTCTCTCTCTCTCTCTCTCTCTTCCTTCACCTCCTCCCTATGTCCTTCCTTGCCTCTTCCTTTCCCTCGCCTCTGTCCCCCTCTCCTCTCATCTCCTCCCCTCTCCTTTCTCTTACTCCCTCCCTTGCTTCCCTCTGTCCTGGAAGCTGGAAAGGTGACAAGCAGGTGTTATGGGGGGGAGGGGGGGAGGGGGTCGTCTGGATGCTTTACCAACACTAAAATAGTCTTTATACTGTCAGGTCCAAAGAGGTGTTGTGATGGCAGTAACACTCGCCTTTACGTGCTAACACCGCCATCACCGCTCATCTGTTACTGCTGTCACTAACCCCACCACTAACCCCACCGCCACCACCACCATTACTACTACCAAAATGTACATACACTACCGCCATCATCACCACTAACCTGATCCCACCACCACCACCACCACCATTACTACTACCAAAATGTACATACACTAACGCCATCATCACCACTAACCTGATCCCACCACCACCACCACCACCATTACTACTACCAAAATGTACATACACTAACGCCATCACCACCACTAACCTGATCCCACCACCACCGCCACCACCACCATTACTACTACCAAAATGTACATACACTAACGCCATCACCACCACTAACCTGATCCCACCACCACCACCACCATTACTACTACCAAAATGTACATACACTAACGCCATCATCACCACTAACCTGATCCCACCACCACCACCACCATTACTACTACCAAAATGTACATACACTAACGCCATCATCACCACTGAACTCATCCCACCACCACCACCACCACCATTACTACTACCAAAATGTACATACACTAACGCCATCATCACCACTGAACTCATCCCACCACCACCACCACCACCACCGCCATTACTACTACCAAAATGTACATACACTAACGCCATCATCACCACTAAACTCATCCCACCACCACCACCACCACCATTACTACTACCAAAATGTACATACACTAACGCCATCATCACCACTAACCTGATCCCACCACCACCACCACCACCACCACCATTACTACTACCAAAATGTACATACACTAACGCCATCATCACCACTAACCTGATCCCACCACCACCACCACCATTACTACTACCAAAATGTACATACACTAACGCCATCATCACCACTAACCTGATCCTACCACCGCCACCACCACCATTACTACTACCAAAATGTGCATACACTAACGCCATCATCACCACTAACCTGATCCTACCACCACCACCACCACCACCATTACTACTACCAAAATGTACATACACTAACGCCATCATCACTACATCAGTGTACACATACTTTCATAATTCATACTTTCACATTAGTTAAGCATCTCCGTGTTAATTGTAATAGCCGTGCGTGTGTTCTGTAGGAAAGTTTCCTTATCGAGAAAAAATAACCCGCGTGCACCTGCTGGTCGGAGACGACAAATCCCTGGGGACCGTTTAAAAGCCGCGTCACCCCCTTTGACTCAGACAACAAAAGACGAGATGCCTTCTCGCCTTCGAACCTGCCCAGACTGTCGCTTGCGTCAGGCTCCACAGTATTTCCGTGTTAAGAATGTAAAAACTGATAAATGTAGATTCTGTGTCAAAGCAGGCCAGGACGAGAGTAAAATATTAAAACTGGAGGGCATTATTGAAGGCCTGTCACAGCAGTTAGCTGAACTAAAAGACCTGATTGGTAACCCCGTGACCCTTCCCAAGCGCTCACCAGCTGACCTCCCTGCCGCCTCCGCCTCGCCCTCGCCCCCCTTACCCCTCTGCTCTACAGCACCACGCAGCCCCGTCTCCTCTCCGCTGCCCCCCTCCTCGGACTTGTCTTCTTCCTCCGCCTCCTGCACCCTCTCTTCTCTCCCCTCCCCTTCCTCTGCCTCTTCCCCATCTCACCTCCGCCGACGTGCCATCCTTGTCGTCCTCCCCCAACACTCCCCCCTCCTTTCCCTCTCCCTCCGTCCAGACTCCCTCCCTTTCCCCCTCTTGCTCTTCTTCTCCCCCTCCCCTCTCTCCTTCCTCCCCCTCCTCCTCGACCTCTTCTGCCTTGCCCACACCCACTTATGTCACGTGACATTCTTCCCAGGCTCCTGCCCCCGCTTCCCCTCCCTCCTCCTCCTCCTACTCCTCCACCTCCTCCCTATCTCTTCCGCCACATCCACCCACCCTGTTACCACCCTCCCTCTCTCTCCCCGCCCCCTCCTCCTGTTCCAGCTTCTCTCCCCGCTCCAGGCGCCGTTCCCAGGAAGGTCTTAGTTGTTGGGGACATTCAAATCAAGCTCATTGACAGGTCCTTTTGTTCAAAGGACAAGGACAATAGACTTAGAGTTTGCTTTCCCAGGGCAGGTATACAACACATTTCTGACAGGATTGAGGATATTTTAGCGGGGGAAAGTGCTCAGCCAATCGTCTTAATAATAATAATAATAATAATAATAATAATAATAATAATAATAATAATAATAATAATAATAAATGGTTTATTCATTTGTAGGCAGCCATAAGGCTGAAAATACACAAAAATGAGTAATGAGTAATGTGGTGAGTAATGGGGGAAGTGGGGAAGGGTGATGTGTGTGTGTGTGTGTGTGTGTGTGTGTGTGTGTGTGTGTGTGTGTGTGTGTAGGAGTGGAGGGGTCATGTGATCATGGAGGTGTTAATGACCCTCACAAGTGTCGGTATCGCACTAAGCCGATATCTGTCCGTGCGAGTTTTGACCGGGACGAGAATATTGTGGTGTCTTGTGGGTCTAGTGGGGGAGGGAGGGCGGGTGGAAGTAGATCTCTATGACGGGGGTTGTGGAGGAGGGACTTGCCGAGTTTGGTCAGGTTTGTCTGATATCGGTCCTGTAGGGTGGGCATATTCAGCTGGGTGAGTGCATGCTCGTAGTTAGTGTAAGAATTGCCCAGAATCTGTCTGCATGCACGCCTTTGCACTCTCTAATTGGCGTTGCTGGGTCTTATTGATGGAGGAAGCCCAAGGAGAGGCGTAGAGGAGTCTGGGAAGGATGAAGGTGGTGTACAGGTCCTTGAGCGACCTTTGAGGGCTCCCAGTGCCTTCATGCGCCTCAGCATGAAAAGTTTAAGGAAGCAGCCCTGACGATGGTGGTGACGTGCTTGCCCCAGCTCAGCTTGCTGTCCAAGGTGACTCCAAGTAGTTTGGTGGATACAACCACCTGCAGCTGGTGAGGGCCAACCTCCAGGGCTGGGGGTGGGATGGCAGTGGTGGAGGTGTCAAAATGCATCACCACCGTCTTGTTGGTGTTGATGGTGACGTGGTTGTCCTGCGTCCAGCTCTGTAGTCGGTCCAGGATGTTTTGTAGGGGCGTGTAGTCAGGGGCTGTGTTGTTGATGGAGATGCCCACTGTAGAATCATCCACGTACTTCCAGCGATGAGGGGCGTCTGACAGTGCATTGTTGATCAGAATAAGGAAGCAAAGAGGACCCATGCGCGTCCCTTGTGGCACCCCAGCAGAGAGGGACTGGAGGGTGGAGGTGCAGCCCTGATGACGCACAGCTTGGTGCCGGTGCGTCAGGAAGTCCGCCAGCCAGGATGTCAGGTGGGAGGGAAGACCGATGTTTATGGCCTTGGTGATGACAGTGGTGTGGTCAACCAGTTCGAAGGCTTTCCGAAAGTCAATAAAGGCGAGGGCAGAGGAAGTTTTTTTTCTGGTTTCCAGGTTTTTTAGAATGAAATCAAGGAAACTAATGAGGCAATGTGTTGTGGAGGAGGCTCTAACGTTCCCGAACTGCCTCTGATCAATTTTGTAATGAATAGTATCATATGCCCAGCTAAATACAAAGTCTTCACAAAGCAGGCTCGGGACTGGAGTGATGGCAATGGGTCTTAGTTCATTAAGTGAGGTGGGGTTGGTGACTTTGGGGATGGGAGTGACGAATGAGGTTTTCCAATCTGTGGGGCATTTACTCTGAGTGAGGGAGGCATTTATGATGGAGGCAAGGGGGGTAGCAAGTTCATAGGAAAACTCCTGATAAAGCTTTATGGGTAAATTTAGAGGTGTAGTAGACCTTTTGAGTTTGAGAGATCTGAGCTTTTCGGCAACTTGAAACTCCTCCACAGAGGGAGGATTAGACAATGATATCGGTAAAGTGGGAAGCGAAGAGATATTTAGGCAGTTTAGGGAATCGTTCGCCAGAGTGAGAGACTTCGGGGGGGGGGTGCCAGCCGTTTGTGATATTTTGCCAAGGAGGGGGTTAGGTGAGGGATGGCTTTCCAGGGCCTTAGCAGTAAACAGCAGGCTGGCGGCTCACTGTAAGCGTAATGGTTGGCTCTTCATTGATAACTGGGACCTCTTTTACGAGAGGGGCACCTTGTATGCCAAGGATGGGGTGCACCTGTCACTCCAGGGGGTAGAGGCTCTCGCGGACTCCCTCGAACGATCACTTAGCACCCTACAGGATTTTTTAGAGTAGGCAAGGGGGGAGGGCCTAACATTAGTGGCTGTGCACCGCAGACCGGGACTACAGGGCGCAAGAGTAATCGAAAGGATGTAAGAAAGGATGAGCTAACGGCTTATTACACCAACAGTAGGAGTCTCAAGAACAAGATAGATCTACTGAGGGGGAAAGCATGTGTCGAGAAATTCGACATTATAGCTATCACGGAAACATAGGTGGATACTGCCAACAAAAACTTCATGTCAGAGTATGAAATAGATGGTTATCAGATGTTTCACAAAAATAGAAAGGGAAGAAGGGGAGGGGGGGTGGCACTTTATGTTAAAGACACACTTAAATGTTCCGCTAACAATTCTGTTCAAACAAATGGCAACTCAGAATCAGTTTGGGTGGACGTCCACAAAGGGAAAGACAAACTACTTCTAGGGGTTCTTTACAGGCCACCCAACCTTAGCAGGCAGGACACTGATATATTACTGCAAGAGGTAGGCAGGGCGAGCAGGAGCAAAAATGTCTGCATAATGGGGGATTTTAACTATAGGAATATAGACTGGGAAGGCGTGGTGGGTGATCTAGAATCTGAGAATCTTCTGAAAGTAATACAAGATAATTTTCTCAAGCAGACAGTGACTGAGCCCACCAGAGGAAATAACATTTTAGACTTACTCCTGACTAACAACGAGAATATGATCAGTGAGCTAGATGTTGGGGGAGAATTAGATGGCAGTGATCACAAGGAAATTAGGTTTAAATTAGACTGGGCGGTGACCCATGAACTCAACTCTGTGTTGGTGCCGGACTTTAGAAGAGCTGATTATGAGGGGCTCAGAAGACACTTTGAGGAGGTAAATTGGGGAACCTTAGGGCTAGATGAGGGCCAGATCTCAGGGCTGGAACCGGAAAGACAGGGGCATCATGTAGAAATGACCTACAATAATTTAGTGAGAGTAATTACAGAGGGTCAGAGACAGTATATCCCTTACCAAGCACGTAGGAAGGAAAATAACGACCCCAAATGGATGACCCGCAGACTCAAGCATGAGATTGGCTTGAAGAGAGGAATTTATAGGAAAATAAAGAACGGAGAAACCCACCTCAGGGGTAGGTATGTTGAGCTAGCCAGGTTGGTGAAGAGGAACACCCACCTAGCAAAAAGAAATTATGAGATTAGGGAAGCCAACGAGGCCAAGAGCGATCCCAAGGGCTTCTTCAAATTGTACAGAACGAAAACAAGGGACAGGATTGGACCGTTGAAAACAGACACAGGTGAGCTCGTTGAGAATGGAGAAGAAATGAGTCAAATGATGAATGACTATTTTCTCTCAGTTTTCACGCAGGAAGATCTAACAACCGTTCCGGAGAGAGTTCAGGTATATGAGGGCGAAGAGAACGACAAGTTGAGGGATGTGATCATCACTAGGCAAGTAGTCCAGGATGAGATTAGTAGGTTGAAGAAAAACAAATCGCCGGGGCCGGAAGAAGTATTCCCACGGATTCTGAAAGAGTGCAAGGAGGTCCTCAGTGGCCCAGTTACCGATATCTTTAAGATGTCGGTGAATTCTGGGTATGTGACCAATTAGTGGAAAGTAGCTAATGTGACGCCGATTTTCAAAAAGGGAGACAAGTCAGCCACCTCAAATTATCGCCCAATTAGCTTAACATCAGTTGTAGGAAAGATGTTGGAGTCAATTATAGCCCGGAGCATTCGGGACCATCTAGAGAAGCATAGTTTAATTCATGACTCACAGCATGGGTTCACAAAGGGTAGGTCTTGCCTTGCTAATCTGTTGTCCTTCTACACTAAAGTGATCGAGACGGTTGACAGATATGAAAACTATGACATATTATATCTAGATTTCAGTAAGGCGTTCGACAAAGTTCCTTATCACCGGCTATTACTAAAATTACAGGCTCACGGCGTAGATGGGAAAGTTTTGAAATGGATGAGGGCGTGGCTTAGTGGTAGGAAGCAGAGAGTGCAAATCAATGGTAAAAAATCTGAATGGGGCAGTGTTACGAGTGGAGTCCCACAGGGGTCGGTGCTGGGTCCTCTGCTTTTTATTATTTACATAAATGACTTGGACACAGGAATTAGTAGTGATGTCAGTAAGTTCGCAGATGATACCAAGATCGGTAGAGTAATCCAATCA
>NW_026111598.1:384993-394993 GCF_024679095.1 Eriocheir sinensis
TTTCCTTGTCACCTGGACGAAGTATAGGCTTAAATGAGCAATGACATTTTATATATTTTCCTGATCCTTTTCCCATTCCCCGTAAACAGCGTGTGGCTTATCACCTGCACATTTCCTATAAGGCTGAATCCAGGTCGCTTATCCACAAATGTTGATCGAGGCTAACTTAGGTGATATGGACCGAATGAAGGTTTTAAAGAGAAACTATTTGCATAAAACTTAACAGCTTCTGCGCCATTCTTTTTGTCTGAGCGGCCGGGTAGCGGGCTGTTTATTGCTTTGTTCTTCTATTTTTAGCCTTGAGCTGCCTGCCTTATGGTTAAAAAAAAAAAAATGTCTTGGTCGATCGCCTGTTCAACTGCCGTACACGATTCCGCCATAGCTAAGTCGTACCGTCAGTCCCTCTGCGTGGGTGATATGGACCGAATGAAGGTTTTAGAGAACAGCTATTTCATAAAACTTTAACAGCTCCTGCGCCATTCTTTCGTCGGGCAGGATTTTTGTTGCTATTTTGCTATTTCTCGCCTTGAGGCTTCCTCTCGTGCTGTAAAAAATGTTTTGGTGAAGCCTGTTCCAACGCCGTACACGATTCCCATGAGGTAAGTCGATACCGTCTGGTCCTGTACGTGGGTGAAATACAGGAGGACAAACGGTACCTGCTGCTCCAGTGTTTTGTCTTGGCTCGCGGACGTTACCAAGATTGTTGTGCTTCGAGCTCGCCTCGTGCCTCTCAGCGATCCACAGACAGCACAGCCAAACCGATGACCATTGAGGAATACTGAACACGAGGGTTACTGATGTTTCTACAAACTTGTTATACGACTTCCACCACGGGATCTCGAGTCAAAGGGAAGAGAACGTCATTATAAGAGTGCGCCTACATAGACAACATTGAGGAATACTGAAGACGAGGGTTATTGATACTTCTAGGGCTTGTTATAAGACTTCCACCACAGGGGATCTCCAGAGTCAGGGGAAGAAAACCACATTATAAGAAAGCCATAGCCGCATAGACAACACTGATAATACCGTTGACATTGAGGAGTACTGGATACGAAGGTTACTGATGACATATCTACGAACCTTTTATACATTCTCTCTCTCTCTCTCTCTCTCTCTCTCTCTCTCTCTCTCTCTCTCTCTCTCTCTCTGTGTCTCTCTCTCTCTCTCTCTCTCTCTCTCTCTCTCTCTCTCTCTCTCTCTCTCTCTCTCTCTCTCTCTCTCTCTCTCTCTCTCTCTCTCTCTCTCTTTTTTACATCTTTTTATATAACTGCCTTCTTACTTTTTCTTACTTTATCTTCCTTCCTTTATTTTTTTCATCTTCCCACTTTCCCTTCCTTCTCTCTCTCTCTCTCTCTCTCTCTCTCTCTCTCTCTCTCTCTCTCTCTCTCTCTCTCTCTCTCTCTCTCTCTCTCTCTCTCTCTCTCTCTCTCTCTCTCTCTCTCTCTCTCTCTCTCTCTCTCTCTCTCTCTCTCTCTCTCTCTCTCTCTCTCTCTCTCCTCTTTTTGTCTTCCTTTTCACTTTATAACACCTTACTTTTTTCCTTCCTTCCTTTTCCTTTTTCATCTTCCCCACTTTCCTTCAGCCCTTCCTCTCTCTCTCTCTCTCTCTCTGCCCTCTCTCTCTCTCTCTTTCTCTCTCTCTCTCTCTCTCTCTCTCTCTCTCTCTCTCTCTCTCTCTCTCTCTCTCTCTCTCTCTCTCTCTCTCTCTCTCTCTCTCTCTCTCTCTCTGCTCTCCTCTTTATACTGCCTATCTTACTTTTTCTTTACTTCTTCCTAACACTTTATTTTTTCAAATCTTTCTTCCCTTTCCCTTCCTTATTTCACTCCCCTCATTATCTCTCTCTCTCTCTCTCTCTCTCTCTCTCTCTCTCTCTCTTTCTCTCTCTCTCTCTCTCTCTCTCTCTCTCTCTCTCTCTCTCTTTCTCTCTCTCTCTCTCTCTCTCTCTCTTTCTCTCTCTCTCTCTCTCTCTCTCTCTCTCTCTTTGTGGTGAACCTGTAAAATTAATACCGGATAACAAGCTGATAAAAGCATATAATAACTGTAGAAACTGAACATTTACTACACCTGAAAGCGGACGAGTTGAAAATGCTAAGCCACTGTGTGGCTCAGTTTCCTCTAAAGTGAGTTTGACAAAAAGAACCCTGGATAGGCCAATTACACGCCAGAGAACACAGAAAGCAAATATCTGATTACGGTTTCGATAACGCTGACATGCCAGAGGTTACACGATCTTGATTTTTAATTGATAAGTTGTGTTTGGTGATATTTTTTTTCCTGTATTACGGTGTATGTGGGGGAGAGAGGGGTTGTGTGTGACGTGTGTGTGTGTGTGTGTGTGAGAGGTGTGTGTGTGTGTGTGTGTGTGTGTGTGTGTGTGTGGAGGATAATTCCCTTCGTCCACGTGTGTGTGTGTTGCAAAGGCAGCAAAATAATATTAGACAAGAATGAAAATACGAAAGTAAATCAGGGAGAGAAACTCTTTATGATCTGAAGTGCCCTATACGTATTAATAAAGTGTAAAACAAGCCCATATACATGATAGGTTGAATATACCAAATAATAGCAAGATGTATATAAAGTTGAAGCGCATAAATTAAAAGACGACTCTGATCATATAGTCTAACATTTTGCAGTAAATTTCTTACCAGACCAAAGATGTTTTAAATACTCAAACAAAGCCTTACAAAGGGTACTAATATTTTTCCCTTCAACTCATATTAGGTTTTACCAACATGCGTATGTCGAAGTGTATGTTAGTGCACACCCCTGTCTGAAGCGCCCACTCCTTCCCTTCGTCCCCTGAGTCAGTGGCAGTTCTGAATTAGTTAATTAACAGCTGTGATACGCGGTTTAGTCAATTTACCTTTCCTGGCTCCCTAATTATCTGGCGGCCTCCCGAGAAGACAAAGGCCCTGTTGCGGACGTTAGAGTCTTCCGTTTTTCCATTAAGCATGGGTCGTTTTTCTTCAGTCTCGTCTCCTTTATTCGAAACACGACCTCAGAAGCGACACTTTTGATGATTATGGGGAAGTAATGTGGTTTCTATATAGAACCAACAGACGCAATTCTGATGAGGAGTAAAAGAAATGGGAATGGAAGTAGTCAATCAACGCCTGGGGAGGATGGTAGGAAAGTAGATCATCATTATCTTGATGAAGCATAATTTTTTTTTTTCCATTAAGTAAAACGTAAGTAGCTTAAACAATACTTGAAAACTGTAACTCTCAAGCAGCCTAACTTTCCAAAGAACCTGATGGACCACCGATCACCATGAATGAACTGCAAAAACAGCGAAACTCGAGACTGAAATTTTTTGGAGCAGTAACGAAGGCAATCAACGCACCGTGGCCAGGGGTGGACGAAGGCCGCCAAGCAAAACAGGCGGTCAGTCACGCGTAACACAAATAGCAAGGAAAGTTAAATTCATCGTTTTTGTTTCCTTTTTGACCGGAATTAGGAAGCCGCCACTGGGCAAAGGTCTGTCATCGTAAATTAGAGATGTTTTTCCCCTCGCTGCGTCCTTTTGCGGCAGAACTGGATGAAGGCCGCCACGCATGAAAAAAAGGCTGGCTACGTGATGCATCAAGGTTGTCTTGGTGTGCCGCCCCTCAGCACTTCCCTTCACCAAAAAACTAATAACACCTTACAGATGGAGGGAGTTAGGGGTTTCGTGCGCCTTCGTTAATGCAATCGAGTCAGAGGCGCTTTTGCCTCACTCACCAGACATCATTTCCGAGCAGAGGTCTGCTCCAGGCCCGTTCCCAGATTGGTAGTACTACATTTCCCAGGCTCCATCGATTGCTTACACCACTGAAGCTTAGTGGATTTTCACGCCGGCTTCTCTGCTTTTGTTTGTGCTTTATCAAAAAAAAAAAAAAAAACAAGTGAGCAGGATCAACGTCTGGGTGGCGATGGCTCCCACACACACAATTACTGGATAAACTGCACGGTGTTTTTCCAGTGTGTCGGCCATAGTGCAAGCATTAGTGTTTTTGACCTTCGCGACAGCTCTCCTCCCCTCCTGGGGCAAACGTCGCTGGAGAGCAGAGTTGACGGACGGCATAATGAGCACAAGATAAAAAAAACTGGATCATTTTTCCACTCTAATCGAAAACACATAACTCTTGAAAATACGACTGCGCATATACGATTACATCACTTACTTACAACTAAAGGGGTGATTCATATTTATGAAATATATAAAATAATAAGTCCAGGAAAATGTTGAGTGGCAGCGTTGTTTTGGGTAGTGTAAAGCCGTAGGGAAGTGCCTATAATTATGTTATTTTTATTTGTTGACTTTTCCGCTTCCTTCCCTCTGTCCCTCGGCCCCTTCCTAGCTCAGACTCCTCCAACCCTCTTAACTCAGTCCCTTCCGTCCCTCCTTAGCTCACTCCCTTCCGTCCATCCTTAACTCACTCCTCTCATACACCTCCTCAGTAGGCCAAATTCTGTCCTCCCGGCCTTGGGGTAGTCATTGGCAACAGGTGGGAAGAAATTATCAGTAAAAAGTAGTGAAACGTTTGGTGACGAGTCAAGTACTATAAAGTTTCCTCTCCCCGTGGAATAGTAAAGTGACAATGGTCTGGAAGAATTATGAAGTAGATAGCAAAAGAGATTACAGGGAAGTTAGGGGAATTGATTTGTCCAGGTTCACGCTCCAGAAATTTTAAAACATATCTATTTTCCCTCTTCCGTTCCTCACGTCTATCTATGCCCCTCGTCCGTCCCTCACGTCTATCTATTCCCCTCTTCCGTTCCTCATGTCTATCTATTCCCCTCTTCCATTCCTCACGTCTATCTATTCCCCTCTTCCGTTTCTCATGTCTATCTATTTCCCTCTTCCGTTTTCATGTCTTCCTCTATTCCCCTCTTCCATTCCTCCACGTCTATCTATTCCCCTCTTCCGTTTCTCATGTCTATCTGTTCCCTCTTTTCGTTTCTCATGTCTATCTATTCCCTCTTCCGTTTCTCATGTCTATCTATTCCCTCTTCCATTCCTCCGTCTATCTATTCCCCTCTTCCGTTCCTCCACGTCTATCCCTATTCCCCTCTTCCGTTCCTCCGTCCTGTCTATTCCCCTCTTCCGTTCCTCACGTCTATCTATTCCCTCTTCCGTTCCTCATGTCTATCTATTCCCCTCTTCCGATGTCCTCCCGTCTATCCTATTCCCCTCTTCCGTTCCTCACGTCTATCTGTTCCCCTCTTCCGTTTCCTCATGTCTGCTCTATTCCCCTCTTCCGTTCTTCACGTCTATCTATTCCCCTCTTCCATTCCTCACGTCTATCTATTCCCCTCTTCCGTTCTTCACGTCTATCTATTCCCCTCTTCCGTTCTTCACTCTATCTATTCCCCTCCTCCGTTCCTCATGTCTATCTATTCCCCTCTTCCGTTCCTCATGTCTATCTATTCCCCTCTTCCGTTCTTCACGTCTATCTATTCCCCTCTTCCGTTCCTCACGTCTATCTATTCCCCTCTTCCGTTCTTCACGTCTAGCTATTCCCTCTTCCCATTCTTCACTCTATCTATTCCCCTCCTCCATTCCTCATGTCTATCTATTCCCCTCTTCCACATTCCTCATGTCTATCTATTCCCCTCTTCCGTTCTTCACGTCCTATCTATTCACCCTCTTCCGTTCCTCACGTCTGCTCTATTCCCCTCTTCCGTTCTTCCACGTCTGTCTATTCCTCCTCTTCCGTTCTTCCATCTATCCTATTCCCTCTTCCATTCCTCACGTCTATCTGTTCCCTCTTCAAAATTTCCTCACGTCTATCTATTCCCCTCTTCCGTTCCTCCACGTCTATCTATTCCCCTCTTCCATTCCTCACGTCTATCTATTCACCCCCCTCTTCCGTTCCTCCCCGTCTATCTATTCCCCTCTTCCGTTTCTTCACATCTATCTATTTCCCCTCTTCCGTTCTTCACGTCTGCTCTATTCCCCTCTTCCGTTCCTCTACGTCTATCTATTCCCCTCTTCCGTTCCTCATGTCTATCTATTCCCCTCTTCCATTCCTCCCATCCTATCCCCTTCCCCTCTTCCGTTCCTCCCGTCTGTATCTATTCCCTCTTCCCTTCTCCTCACGTCTATTCCTTCCTCCTCCGTTCTTCCACGTCTATCTATTCACCCTCTTCCGTTCTTCACATCTATCTATTCCCCCTCTTCCGTTCCTCATGTCTATCTATTCCCTCTTCCGTTCCTCACTTATCACTCTATTCCCCTCTTCCATTCCTCCACGTCTATCTATTCCCCCTCTTCCGTTCCTCTTACGTCTATCTATTCCCCTCTTCCACCTTCCTCGTCTATCTATTCCTCATCCTCCGTTCTTCACGTCTATCTATTCCCCTCTTCCGTTCTTCACGTCCTATCTATTCCCCTCTTCCGTTCCTCATTGTCTATCTATTCCCTCTTCAATTCTTCACTCTATCTATTCCCCTCTTCCGTTCCTCATGTCTATCTATTCCCTCTTCCGTTCCTCATTGTCTATCTATTCCCCTCTTCCACATTCCTCACGTCCTCTATTCCCCTCTTCACGTTTCCTCCCAAATATCTATTCCCCCTCTTCCGTTCCCTCATGTCTATCTATTCCCTCTTCCGTTCTTCCTCTATGCTCCCCTTCCTCCCCTCACGTTCCTCACGTACTATCTTTTCCCCTCTTCCGTTCCTCCACGTCCCTATCTTTTCCCCTCTTCCGTTCACCTCATGTCTATCTATTCCCCTCTTCCGTTCCTCACGTCCTAATCTATTCCCCTCTTCCGTTCCTCCATGTCTATCTATTCCCCTCTTCCGTTCCTCATGTCTATCTATTCCCCTCTTCCGTTCTCACGTCTATCTTTTCCCCTCTTCTTCGTTCCTCATTGTCTATCTATTCCCCCTCTTCCGTTCCCTCACGTCTATCTATTCCCCTCTTCCGTTCCTCGTCTGCTCTTTTCCCTCTTTTCCGTTCCTCATGTCCTATCTATTCCCCTCTTCCGTTCCCTCGTCTATCTTTTCCCCTCTCTTCCGTTCCTCATGTCTATCTATTCCCCCTCTTCCGTCTCCTCCGTCTATCTATTCCCCTCTTCCCATTCCTCATGTCTATCTATTCCCCTCTTCATTCCTCATGTCTGCTCTATTTCCCCCTCTTCCGTTCCTCATGTCTATCTATTCCTCTTCCGTTCTTCCACTCTCTATCTATTCCCTCTCCCTCACATTCCTCCACGTCTATCTTTTCCCCCTCTTCCGTTCCTCACATCCTATCTTTTCCCCTCTTCCGTTTTCCTCACGTCTATCTATTTCCCCTCTTCCGTTCCTCACATCTATCTATTCCCCTCTTCCGTTCCTCATGTCCTATCTATTCCCTCTTCCGTTCTTCACTCTATCTATTCCCCTCTCCTCCGTTCCTCCACGTCTATCTTTCCCCTCTTCCGTTCTCTCACGTCCTATCTATCTTTCCCCCCTCTTCCGATTCCTCATGTGTCCTATCTATTCCCCTCTTCCGTTCCTCACGTCTATCTATTCCCTCTCTTCCCATTCCTCCCCATGTCTGCTCTATTCCCCTCTTTCCGTTCCTCATGTCTATCTATTTCCTCTCTTCCGTTCCTCACGTCTATCTATTCCCTCTTCCGTTCCTCATGTCTATCTATTCCCCTCTTCCACATTCTTCCCGTCTATCTATTCCCCTCTTCGTTCTTCCATCCTATCTATTCCCCTCTTCCGTTCTTCCATCTATCTATTCCCCTCTTCCAGTTCTTCACTCTGCATCTATTCCCCCTCCTCCGTTCCTCATGTCTATCTATTCCCTCTTCCGTTCACTCATGTCTATCTATTTCCCTCTTCCGTTCTTCACGTCTATCTATTCCCCCTCTTCCATTCCTCACGTCTATCCTATTCCCCTCTTCCGTTCTTCACGTCTAGCTATTCCCCTCTTCCGTTCTACACTCAATCTATTCCCCTCCTCAGATTCCTCATGTCTATCTATTCCCCCTCTTCCGTTCCTCATGTAATCTATCCTATTCCCCCTCTTCCGTTCTTCCCGTCTATCTATTCCCCTCTTCCCTTCCTCACGTCTATCTATTCCCCTCTTCCGTTCTTCACGTCTAGCTATTCCCCTCTTCAGTTCTTCACGTCCTATCCTATTCCCCCTCTTCCATTCCTCATGTCTATCTATTCCCCTCTTCCGTTCCTCACGTCTATCTATTCCCCTCATCCGTTCATCAAGTCTATCTATTCCCCTCTTCCATTCATCACGTCTATCTATTCCCCTCTTCCTTTCATCACGTCCTACTCTATTCCCCCTCTTCCGTTCTTCACGTCTATCTATTCCCCTCTTCCGTTCTTCACGTCTATCTATTCCCCTCTTCCGTTCCTCACGTCTATCTATTCCCCTCTTCCGTTCCTCATGTCTATCTATTCCCCTCTTCCATTCCTCACGTCTATCTATTCCCCTCTTCCGTTCCTCACGTCTATCTATTCCCCTCTTCCGTTCCTCACGTCTATCTATTCCCCTCCTCCGTTCTTCACGTCTATCTATTCCCCTCTTCCGTTCTTCACGTCTATCTATTCCCCTCTTCCGTTTCCTCCTTGTCTGCTCTATTCCCCTCTTCCGTTTCCTCATATCCTATCTATTCCCCTCTTCCATTCCTCGTCTATCTATTTCCCCCTCTTCCGTTCCTCACGTCTATCTATTCTTTTCCTCTTCCATTCCTCACGTCTATCTATTCCCCTCCTCCCGTTCTTCACGTCTATCTATTCCCCTCTTCCGTTCTTCCGTCTATCTAGCTTCCCCTCTTCCGTTCCTCATGTCTCACTCTATTCCCTCTTCCGTTCTTCACTCTATCTATTCCCCTCTTCCCGTTCCTCATGTCTATTATCTATTCCCTCTTCCGTTCCTCATGTCCCTATCTATTCCCCTCTTCCATTCCTCCCGTCTATCTATTCCCCTCTTCCAGGTTCCTCCCACGTCTATCTATTCCCCTCTTCCGTTCCTCATGTCCCTATCTATTCCCTCTTCAAATTTCTTCCACTCTATCTATTCCTCCTCCATTCCTCACGTCTATCTTTTCCCTCTTCGTTCCTCCGTCTATCTTTCCCCACCTCTTCACGTTCCTCATGTCTACTCCTATTCCCTCTTCCGTTCCTCACGTCTATCTATTCCCCTCTTCCCATTCTCCATCTATATTCCCCTCTTCCATTCCTCATGTCTATCTATTCCCCTCTTCACGTTCCCTCATGTCTATCTATTCCCCTCTTCCATTCCTCACGTCTATCTTTTCCCCCTCTTCAGATTCCTCATGTCTATCTATTCCCCTCTTCCATTCCCTCCACGTCTATCTATTCCCTCTTCGTTCCTCCACGTCTATCTTTTCCCTCTTCCGTTCCTCATGTCTATCTATTCTCCCCTCTTCCCTACGTTTCCTCCGTCTATCTTTTCCCCTCTTCAGATTCCTCATGTCTATCTATTCCCCTCTTCGGTTCCTCCTCCTATCTATTCCCTCTTCCCGTTCCTCATGTCCTATCTATTCCTCTTCCGTTCTCCTTGTCTATCTATTCCCCTCTTCCATTCCTCACGTCTATCTATTCCCTCTTCACGTTCCTCATGTCTATCTATTCCCTCTTCCACATTCCTCACGTCTATCTATTCCCTCTTCCGTTCCTCACGTCTATCTATTCCCCCTCTTCCGTTCCTCCGTCTATCTATTCCCTCCTCCGTTCTTCCACGTCTATCTATTCCCCTCCCGTTCCTCATGTCTATCTATTCCCTCTTCCGTTCTTCTTCACTCTATCTATTCCCCTCCTCCGTTCCTCATGTCTATCCTTCCTCTTCCGTTCCTCATGTCTATCTATTCCCCACTCTTCCGTTTCTTCCACGTCATCCTCTATTCCCCTCTTCCAATTCCTCCCGTCTATCTTCCCCTCTTCCATTCCTCACGTCTATCTGGCCTTCCCTCTTCCGTTTCCTCACGTCTATCCTGTTCCCTCTTCCGTTTCCTCGTCTATCTATTCCCCTCTTCCGTTCTT